>NC_068392.1:17935208-18235208 GCF_023724105.1 Carassius gibelio
TGTTAATTGCACCAGGTGTCTTCACTTATTAGTCACAAGATGGCCACCAGCCCAGCGCCACGAGGCAAGATGGACGCTAGCCCATTATGTCCTTCCTGGATTTGTGTTTGTTGTTGTTTTGTTTTCGTTTTTGTTTCTTTTCTGTCTGTTTCCATCTATGGACCTGGCCCTCTGTCCCTCCTCCTGATCCTCTGCCGGTCCACCTCCCTCCTGGGTTCCTTGTCTTTGTCTTTCTCTCTGTTTCCCTCTAAGGACCTGGCCATCCGTCCCTCCCCCTGGTCCTCCGCCGGTCCACCTCCCTCCTGGGCTCCTTGTTTTTGGGTTTACACTTCTTGTCTCTGTTTTCCCATTTCAGCTGGTCCTCACGTCTCTGTTTCCCCATTTTACCTGGCCCTCCGTCCCTCCCCCTGGTCCTCCGCCGCTCCACCTCTCTCCTGGTCTCTTTGTGTCTTTGGTTTCTTCTTGGGTTCGGGTGGAGCATCTGGTAGCTGCTCCATGGAGGAGGGTGTAATGTTACGCTGTCTGGCCTCTGTTTCCCTGGGTTTCCACTAGTGGGCTCACTTCCCCTTAGGCACCTCACCGTAGGCACTACAATTCCCACTAGCCTTGTCCCAGTATATCACAGTAATTGCACTCCTGTTAATTGCACCAGGTGTCTTCACTTATTAGCCATTAGCCTCCCTATATTAACCATTCTTTTCCTGTTGTCTGCATGGAGTCCTTTCCTTCCGTTTCTTTCTGTACCCAGTATTCTCGTCTTCTGAGATTCCTCACATTGCGAGTTCCTGTTCCTGTTCCTTCCCTTTTTGTTATTTTTTGGATTGTTTTCTGGTTTTGACCCCAGCTTGTTTGGATTACGATTTGGATTACCCTAAATAAACATACCTGCAATTGGATCTCTCTCTCCCTGTGTTTCACTGGGTCACAATCATCACAGAGCAATGCTTATTATAGTTCAAAACAAACAGTTGAAGTTATTATGTGAGTTGACTCAAGTCAGTATGTACATGTGCACAGCTGCATTTGCATCACCGTAACATCAAGTGGACTTTTGAAGCTGAAATAATTAGTGGATTAAGCTTGGACTTGGAATAACCAGCGGAATAACGTGGAAAACGTTCTTGTCGGAGAATAGTAATGCATAACAGTCAGGTACAATGAAGAGAGACTATGGCTCTTTAAATTAGGTAAGCAAGAGGTTTATTGACTTGCAATTGCAATGTAATAGCAATTTAAGGTGGAATATGTGACAATCGGGTACAGGCGTGTCTGTGTCTTCCCGGCGGGTTCGGGTCCAGCTTTCAAATAATAGACGGGTCCGGGTTGGTTCTGTGTAGTACATTACAGGTCTCTTTCGGGTTCGGGATCAAATTTTTGGACCCATGAAAACCTCTAACCTAAACATTACATTTAATCTAAACTAATTTAAGCTTTGTCAGTTTAAACATTTAAGAGCCAAAGGACGCAAGCTTGCACACGCAGTGAGTATAATTGTGCATGCACTTACCCGAAGCGTGCAAACCTGTGCCTCAGAAAGCATGCAAATATAAGCTCTCTCTGAAGTATTGTGTTTAAATGGACAAATTCAAACAAAAATTATGTCAAAAGGCCCATCTTGGTAAGTATCCTACAGCAAACATAGCCGGCTGAACATAGGCTTGCTGTATCAGTGCATTCTCTTAAAGTGTTTATATTAAACGAACAGCAACAACAAAGAAATCACTCACTGATCTTGATTAAAAAGCTTTTGTAACTTTAATAAAGAATTATTTTTTTATTTATACAGTCCAACATGCAATGCTGTTTTACATTTGATTACTTTATTCAATTTCTGTACCTAAAATCTTATGCTATACATGCCTTTGCTTGTAGTTGGATAGAATATTCTTCTTCTTTTTTTAATTAGAATGTATAGTTTTTTTCATAAACATAGCACATACCGAACTGTACCATAACTCTGAAACCTTGAAATAAAACCGAACCGTGAAACAGTTGAATTAGACAAAAAAAATCTTATACATTGCAATCCTTGGCATGTTTGTGTGCTGCTGTGCATCCCTGTTAGGATAAGCAGTGTGTACGCTCTTTAAATAACAAAGAAAAAAAATTGCACCAGACTTTAGACCAAGTTTGAGCTGGTCTATGGCGCAGTCTATTTTCAGCTCCTTAAAATAGCAATGCGCCTGAACACACCTCTTTTTTAGACCAGCACGCCCATGGGTGCAAAAATGAGCGCAAATGCATTTGCTAATTAAACGATGTGGCGCTGGATGGGGAAATACGAATGGCACCAGACTGAAACTAGCAAACAGACTTGCGCTGCACCTTGTGTCGCATTGTGCCAGGTTAGTTAAAGGGCCCAGCATCTCGTCAACATAGCGGAAGTGGCAACATCAAGAATAAAAGTTAAGCCTTAAGTTAATAAAAGTTAAGGAAGTAGTAAACCGAAAGCGCTCTGCCAACGTGTCAGAATAAAAGTCACCATTTGGTGTTTGCAAAGTTTTCGTTATTTTCTGTTAAATAAATACGTCAGCAGTCCGGCCGACCCCTTTGTCCTCTTCCTTGCCGCACATGAACTTACTACACTGGTGCCGAAACCCGGGAAGGAAGAAGGACTGCCGCCGCCATTAAAGCCTGTCCTCCATGCCGCTTGCGGATATCATCGCCTCCCTCGCGGTTCTGCAGCGCGAACAACACCAGGCCCTGCTTGACCTGAGGACCGATCAGGAGAGACGCTTCCAGGCCATCGTTCAGGCCCAGCAGGAGGACCGCGAGAGGTTCCGGAGCTGGATTGATCGGCAGGTTCGTCCTTCCTGGAGCTGTTCGAAAAGGCCTGCAGGTGACCCCGCGAGCAGTAGCGGGTGCACCTCATTCCCCTGCTCTCCGGCGAGGTGGCCGCACAACAACTTCCGGTGGCAAACCTCCTGGTCTTCGACGACCTGAAGAGGGCCATCATCCAGCAGGATTGGCCGGTCCCCAGAGCAACATCGCCAGCGCTTCCGGTCCCTGGACTTGGGCGAGGCCGGCCGACCCTTCGCGATGGCCCAACAGCTCCGAGACTCCTGCCGCAAGTGGCTACTGGCCGAGGGAAGTGACGTGGAGCATGTCGTCGACCTGGTGGTGCTGGAGCAGTTCATCGCTCGGCTTCCCAAGAAGACGGTCGAGTGGGTCCAGTGCCACCGCCCCACATCGCTGGACTCGACCATCCATCTCTCTCTCTCCTTCTCTCTCTCCCCCCTCTCTCTCTCGCCCTGTCCCTCTCCCTCTCCCTAGGTCCCGTCCACCCGGCCCTCCTCGTGTCCCGCCCCAGGGGCGGGGTGGGATCGAACATGGACACTTCGTGAGCCCAAGGGCCCCTGCCTGCCGGTGGGGACAGTGCTTCCGTTTCTCCGCTCTCTCCGCGCCAATTCTCCAATCCACTCCCTGCCACTGGGGCGGCGGGTAGGTCTGGGCTGGCCTGTTCGCGTTGCGGGTACCCCGAGCATTTCGTGGACAGGTGTCCAGTGATGGAGGCGACATCCCGGACGTCCCACAGGTCACCCCCGGTCAGGCTGGCGAGTACCAAATACCTGTGAGTATCAAGGGGGGTACATATCCGGCCTTGGTGGATTCAGGATGCAACCAAACCTTAATCCATCAAAGCCTGATTCAACCGGAGGCATTGGATACAAGCCGCGTGGTTAAGGTGCGGTGCGTACGAGGGGATGTGGTGGAGTATCTGGTTGTCCCAATTATTATTCAATTCCGGAGACAAAAGCATAGTGTAGAGGTGGCGGTTAGTCCTCACCTTCGGCATCCGATAATTTTGGGAACGAATTGGCTCGCGTTTACGGTTTTATTGGGGTCATTATGTGCGGATGCCTCTTGGGGAAATAAGGCACGGAAGGACACCACGCGGGTACAGGTGGAAGAAACTGAGCCAGGACCGCTGGGGTCTGCTTCAGAGGAACTGAACTAAATTGGGAGACTGATTCTCTCGGAGCGTGATGACTTTCCTCTGGAGCAGTCTCAGGATGAGACGTTAAAGCATGCATTTCAACAGGTCTGCTCCATCGATGGCCAGCCTCTCCAACCTCCCTCCCGCTCACCTATCCGTATTTTGCCATTTTAAAAGACCGGTTGGACAAAAGTGAATATAACCCAATTGTTAATTCTGAAGAGCCGCAGGGAAATGCTTTTCCATGCGGCTCATTCTAACCCTATGGCGGGCCATTTGGGACAGGGAGCAACACTAAATCGCCTCATGACCCGTTTCTTTTGGCCGTGCATTCATGACAACGTGCGCAGGTGGTGCGCATCTTGTCCGGAATGTAAGTTGGTGAACCCACCGGCCGCCCCAAAAGCGCCTTTGCGCCCTCTTCCCTTAATGCAGGTCCCCTTCGAGAGAATTGGTATGGACCTCATCGAGCCATTAGAGCCATCGGCACGAGCACATTGCTTTGCATTAGTCATAGTAGATTATGCAACACGATATCCTGAAGCGTTGGCCCTCCACAACATTTCCGCTAAAAGTGTTGCGGATGCCCTGTTTCATCTTATCTCCCGGGTGGGGGTTCCAAAAGAAATCCTCACCGATCAGGGCACCGCGTTTATGTCACGTACGCTATGCGAACTGTACAGATTGTTGGGCATTAAATCGATTCGAACTAGCGTCTATCACCCACAAACCGACGGCCTGGTCGAAAGATTTAATCACACACTTCAATCCATGATCCGTAAGTTCGTTCACGAAGATGCCAAAAATTGGGAAAGGTGGCTAGAGCCCTTGTTATTCGCTGTGCGAGAGGGCCCGCAAGCCTCCATGGGGTTTTCCCCCCTCGAGCTTCTCTATGGACGCCAGCCCCGGGGGGTGCTCGATGTACTGAGAGAAACTTGGGAGGAGGGACCATCTCAGGGCAAAAACGAAATTCAGTATGTGCTGGACTTGAGAACAAAACTCCACACATTGGGGCGGCTATCACTGGAGAATTTGTTACAAGCCCAGGACCGCCAGAGCCAGCTGTATAACAAGGGAACTAGGTTACACAAATTTGCACCGGGAGAGAAAGTACTTGTATTACTCCCAACGTCGAGCTCTAAATTAATGGCTAAGTGGCAGGGATGGTTTGAGGTCGCACGACAGGTTCTTAGATCTCGATTATGAGGTAATACGGTCCGATAGGAACGGGTCCCGTCAGATCTACCACCTCAACCTCCTTAAAGAATGAAATGAGGCGGAATCAGTGATGTTGGCAACGGTGATTGGGGGGGGAGTGATCTCGGGCCAGAGGCAAATATCAAACCACAATCCCTCACCCTGGCTCCAGGTGGAGATAACCTCTCACCGTCCCAACTCAATGATTTAACGAAATTGCAGGCAGAGTTTGCCGACGTCTTCTTGCCCCTGCCGGGCCATACTAACCTCATTCAGCACCATATCGAGACCGAGCCGGGCGTGGTAGTTTGCAGCCGGCCGTATCGTTTACCTGAGCACAAGAAAAAAGTAGTTCAGGCTCAATTAGGCGCTATGCTGGACATGGGGGTAATAGAAGAATCTAATAGTAACTGGGCGAGCCCGATAGTTTTAATTCTGAAAACGGACGGCTCAGTGTTCTGTGTAGATTACTGCAAGGTGGATGCTGTGTCGAAATTCGAAGCATATCCAATGCCGCGGGTTGACGAGTTGCTTGATCGGCTAGGCACGGCTCATTTTTATTCGACATTGGACTTAACAAAGGGCTACTGGCAGATCCCCTTGTCTCCATTGTCCAAAGAAAAGACAGCTTTCACAACGCTGTTTGGATTACACCAGTTTGTTACCCTTCTGCTTGGCTTGTTCGGGCCCCAGCTACCTTTCAGCACCTCATGGATAGGATTCTGCGGCCCCATGCTGCATATGCAGCTGCCTACCTGGATGATATCATTATATTTAGTAATGATTGGCAGCGGCATATGCAGCATCTGAGGGCTGTCCTGAGGTCGCTGAGGGGAGCGGGGCTCACGGCCAACCCAAAGAAGTGTGCGGTTGGGCGTGTGGAAGTAAGATATCTGGGCTTCCACTTGGGTATCCCCAAATTGATAAGACAGCCGCTATTGCGACCTGCCCGCGTCCCAAGACCAAAAAGGAGGTAAGGCAGTTCTTGGGGCTGGCGGGATATTATAGACAGTTTATTCCTAATTATTCGGACCTCACCAGCCCTTTGACTGACCTTACTAAAAAGGACGGAGCCGTCCTTACTGGACGGAGTCGTGTCAGCAGGCCTTTACTCAGGTCAAGGCTGCTCTGTGTGGTGGGCCGTTGTTAGACTCTCCTGATTTTTCTCTCCCTTTTCTGTTGCTGACAGACACGTCTGACAGGGGGCTGGGGGCAGTCCTGTCCTAGGAGATACATTAGCCGGAAGCTCTCGAAGAGAGAGGCTAAATACAGCACCATCGAAAAAGAATGCCTTGCCATAAGATGGGCCGTCCTCACTCTCCGCTATTATCACCTGGGGCGGGAGTTCACCCTCTGTTCGGACCACGCTCCACTGCAGTGGCTCCACCGTATGAAGGATACCAATGCGCAGATGACTGGTTGGTATCTAACTCTTCAGCCTTTTAAGTTCAAGGTGATCCACAGGCCAGGTGTTCAGATGGCAGTGGCCGACTTCCTCTCCAGAAGTGGGGGGGAGGGGCTGCAGGCCGGATGGCTCCCCGGCCTGAGACGGGCGGTGGGGGTATGTGGCAGGGGGGGCGTGGTTTAGCGAAGTCTGCAGCAGACTGACGAACTACTGTGGCTTATCAGCCTGCCACACTCATGAAGCTGCCCACTAGTTTGCAGCACCCGCAGCAAGTTCCAGTTCCAGCAGTACCAGAGCCCATGCAGGTGGATTTTACAAGGCTCTCTCCCTCTGAACGTGCTCACCATCTTGCAGTAGGTCTCTGCCTCTTTTGTGCAGCCATGAACCATTACATCAGAACCTGCCCTGACCAACCCTCATCAAGGGCTATTTGACCAAGAAGAAGAGTGATGCCTTCAGTGTGAATCTACAATTTTCATAGTCATGAAAATAAAGAAAACTCTTTGAATGAGAAGGTGTGTCCAAACTTTTGTTCTGTACTGTATGTAAAATAAAATCAACAATGCAGTAAAAAAAAAGTGGACAGCAAGGAAGGGGTTACACTCTAAAACATCAAGCATGTAAAATGGATACATCCACTCACTCACACTTACACACACTCACATAACCATATAGCCAAAATGAGTCAGAAGACTGAAAAAAGGTTAAAATTAGACCAAAGCTCTGATAAAGCATTCCTGTTAATTTTTGTCATATATTTATAGAATTTTAATGTTTTTTAGGTTTGAATATAGTAATAATAATGCAATATATATATATATATATATATATATATATATATATATATATATATATATATATATATATATATATATATATATATATATATTAGAGGTGGGCATAGATTAATTTTTTTAATCTAGATTAATCTCACTGTGATCTTGAAATTAATCTAGATTAATCTAGATTAAAATGGCTCATTCGAGTTCTGCCGAAGGCATTCAGAATATGTGTTACCCAAAGAAAATTGACAAAGTAAGTCTTTGACAAGGGGTTTATCAAGCTAGTTGGTGCATTAGAAAAGGGGCTCATCTCCTGTTTCCAAAATGCATCAGAAAGTGCTTGAAAAAGCTATAAACTAATTCCACATTGCACAAGGTGCAAACAACATTACTCCTGTTTCACACAAATGTTTAAGTTTTTTTTTTTTTTTTCAAGTTTGTAGGTGTCAAGGTACAGAAACCAAATAATAGCACTGGATAGTCTTCAATGTAAAAATGAAATATACAATCAAACCTACATTTATTCAGACACCTTCAACATTTCTCACATTATTACAGTTTTGCTATATATATCAAAAATTATATCTGGTTTCTGAATAATTTTTGGTTTGACTGTTCAGTCAAGAGCAGTCAAGAGCAGTCAAGAGCAGAAATTCAGTCAAGAGCAGTGAGTGATTTTCATTTTCATTTTCTTGGATTAACATTACAGCAGCCAGTAGCTAAATTAGGTGCGGTCACTTTAAGAGACCATGAACACATCCAATATAATACACATCCCATTTTTCCCTCAACTGTTTACTTTCACTTAAGAAATAACTGACAGTTTTTTCGAGCATAGTTTCCAAGGTGGATATTTTGACATATTTTGTATGTATTTGTCGGCACAAGAGCAAAAATAAGCAAATTCGATGTTCAAGTGTTTTGAGACGCCTTTCTCTGCGCGAGCCCTGAACACCAGAACACTGTGGTGTTGAATTGGGCTCTTTCACATCTTTTTGTTTGTTCAAACTGCGATTTGCATTTGTTCGTTCGGGTGCAGGAGGAACTTTGAGGTGAACTTCACAGAAGAGAGCTCAGTTCAGTGTCACTGTCCGTGATACGCGGCTCTCTCTCTCTCGTGCGCACCTAACGGCACGCACTACTCCGTTCAGCTTTTCCGCGTCTTGTGTCCGGATGCTTTAATGTTTAAATCGACAAGTGGTACGGTTTAAAACGATTCAGTTCGATTTGGTGAGCTGTTTCAAAAAGATCCGGTTACATCGAATGATTCGTTTGCGAACCGGATATCACAAACTGCTTTGTTTTTAACTGTCTTACAACAGAAACGGAAGAGAAGACAATGCTGAATAAAGTCGTAGTTTTTGCTATTTTTGGACCAAAATGTATTTTCTAATTGACCCTCTGATGTCACACTACTTTGATGATGTTTTTCTTACCTTTCTGGACATGGACAGTGTACCGTACACACAGCTTCAATGGAGGGACTGAGAGCTCTCGGACTAAATCTAAAATATCTTAAACCGTATTCCAAAAATAAACGGGTTTGAAACAACATGAGGGTAAGTTATTAATGACATAATTTTGCAAATTGGGTGAACTAACCCTGTAACCATTTTTTTTTTTTTACAAAAAGTTAGTCAAAGGAATTGTGATTGTCCTTTAGGTTAATCATTTGAAATAGTAAAAATGTCACACCCAGGGGCGGCTATGCTTTGACTAAGCCACACCCCTTCTCAACTTCCACCTGGAGGAGGTCCCCAAAGCCAACCCAATGGCCAAACAACACGAGAACAAGTAAGTGATAAAACAATCTTTATTTAAATATTTAAAAATAGCTTGGGGAATAGGGAAAGGGCAATTAAAACTAAACTCTGACTCGGCCCTCCAGATGGGCTATGGCCGGGAAGAGGTCAGGGAGCAAAGGGGCCACGGGGATCCGGGGCGTGGGACTCGGGGCCCGGCCAGAGTCTTAGGTATCCGTAGCGCCCTCCTTCTTCCTCCTCTTCGCTGAATACAACTCACGGTAAGTACTGGTTCACACAGTTCGTTCTCGGGGTGCTCACTCTCTTTCTCTTCCTCCACAGGCAACGGCTGGGACGCAAAGGCACAGTTAATTCGGCTTGGTTTTGCTCTCACCTCTTCGCTGATTGCAGCTCACAGTAAGTACTGGTTCACACAGTTCGTTCCTTGGGTGCTCACTCGCTTTCTCTTTCTCCACAGGCAGCGGCGTAAGTACAGGTTTCCTCGGTCTCTCCTCGTGTTACCCACTCTCTCTCCTTTTTTCTCTCCACAGGTATCAACTTGGGCACAATAGCACAGTTAGTTTGCTTTGAATGGCTCTCACCTCTGGGCTGGACACAGAGTACTGTAAGTACAGGTTTCGCTCTATTTCTCCTCGCGTTATCCACTCTCTCTCCTCCTCTCCACAGGTATCAACTTGGACACAAAACACAGTTACTCTGCTTTGGATGGCTTTCACCTCTTCGCTGATTGCAGCTCACAGTAAGTACTGGTTCACACAGTTCGTTCCTTGGGTGCTCACTCGCTTTCCCTTTCTCCACAGGCAGCGGCGTAAGTACAGGTTTCCTCGGTCTCTCCTCGTGTTACCCACTCTCTCTCCTTTTCTCTCCACAGGTATCAACTTGGGCACAATAGCACAGTTAGTTTGCTTTGAATAGCTCTCACCTCTGGGCTGGACACAGCGTACTGTAAGTACAGGTTTCGCTCTATTTCTCCTCGCGTTATCCACTCTCTCTCCTCCTCTCTACAGGTATCAACTTGGACACAAAACACAGTTACTCTGCTTTGGATGGCTTTCACCTCTGGGCTGGACACAGCGTACTGTAAGTACAGGTTTCGCTCTATTTCTCCTCGCGTTATCCACTCTCTCTCCTCCTCTCTACAGGTATCAACTTGGACACAAAACACAGTTACTCTGCTTTGGATGGCTTTCACCTCTGGGCTGGACACAACGTACCGTAGGTACAGGGTTCGCTCTATTCCTCCTCGTGTTATTCACTCTCTCTCCTTTTCTCTCCACAGGTATCAACTTGGGCACAATAGCACAGTTAGTTTGCTTTGAATGACTCTCACCTCTGGGCTGAACACAGCGTACTGTAAGTACAGGTTTCCTCTGTTTCTCCTTGTGTTACTCACTCTCTTTTTCCTTTTCTCTCCACAGGTATCAGATTGGACACAAAGCACAGTTAGTTTGCTTTGAATAGCTCCCACCTCTGGGCTGAACACAGCGTACCGTGCTATCTCCGGAGATCTGAAGCACGCTCACAACATATACTGTACTGAACTAGGCTAGAACCAGCAGTCTCCTTGTCGCTGTTGGACAGTGTTTTCTCTACTTCCTGTTGGCCTTCTTTAGCTAATCATAGCTCCATGTAGCTGTTTTTATTTTATATTTTTTCTCTATAATCTTTCTTACTATCACTGTCTGTTTGTTTGTTTTTTTAATTGTAAAATATAACTTAATTCACACCATATTTCTGATATTACCGATCAATCTTATCAGATTAACTTTGATCGTTCACTCTTCCGTGACTGCAGCACACCTGCAAAGCGTTAGCACTCGTTAGCTTGTCATTAGCGTTTTCTTTTCTCCTCTCCTCTCCTCTCTCACACTGCAGTTTTCCACAAGTTCATCAAACAACCGCAGTAAGAATATTTCATGAAGCACGGTGAGTAATGGCTTCTCCTACAATTGTTATTTGCACCTCTTGCCACATGTACAGTTTATCTATCTCTGTCGCTGATGAGGGATTCACATGTGATAAATGCAGGGAAACAGTTAGGCTGACAGAGAAGATTTCAGAATTAGAGACACGCATCCAAACTTTAATTGAGGACAGTAAGAATGTTAGGGCTCTAGATATGGCTTTGGATGCGTCTAGCTCAGGGATTCCTGTACATTGTCCGGTTCCAGCAGAGCCCCTGCAGCAGGGCAACTGGGTGACGGTGAGGCAGCGTAGTCGTGGGTCAAAACACCGCTCTTCTGTTCCGATCAAAACATTAAACAGGTTCTCCCCACTCAGTGATGCACCCACTGAGAAACCTGATGAAAGTGCTCTAGTTATTGGCGATTCTATTGTACGGAACGTGAATATAGAGACACCAGCCACCATAGTCAAATGTTTACCGGGAGCCAGAGCGCCTGACATCTTGGCAAATTTAAAAGTGCTGGCTAATGCTAAACGTAAATACAGTAAGATTGTTATTCATGCCGGCGCTAATGATGTTCGACTTCGCCAGTCGGAGATCACTAAAAATAACTTTAAAGAGGTGTGTGAACTTGCAAGCACGATGTCAGACACTGTAATATGCTCTGGTCCCCTCCCTGCTTACCGTGGTGATGAGATGCATAGCAGATTGTCATCACTCAATGGCTGGATGTCTAAGTGGTGCCCACAGAATAACATAGGTTATATAGACAATTGGACGAGCTTTTGGGGCAGACCTGACCTGTTTAAAAGAGATGGTCTTCATCCCTCCTGGGGTGGCGCCACTCTTCTCTCTAGAAATATGGCAAATAGTCTTAGTGTTTATACTTGACTAACTGGGGCCCAGGTCAGGAAGCAGACAGACTGGCTAAACCGACCGTCTGCTAGCTGCCTCCCGTCACAGAGGTCAGTTAATTCTCAGCACATAGAGACTCTTTCACCTAGATATCACACTATATAGACTGTGTCTGTTCCACGAACTAGAAAATACAAAAAACGTCCAAACCAAGTTAAGGTTAACAATTTAATTGAGGTTCAACAAATAAAAAACAAATGCAATATGGATAAACAAATGATAAAGATTGGCTTATTGAATATCAGATCCATTTCTAAGAAAACACTTTTTGTAAATAATATGATAACTGATCATAATATAGATGTGCTCTGCTTGACAGAAACCTGGCTAAAACCTGATGATTACATTATTTTAAATGAGTCCACCCCCCAAGATTATTGTTATAAACACGAGCCGCGTCTAAAAGGCAAAGGGGGAGGTGTTGCTTCAATTTATAATAACGTTTTCAGGATTTCTCAGAGGGCAGGCTTCAAGTATAACTCGTTTGAAGTAATGGTGCTTCATATAACATTATCCAGAGAAACCAATGTTAATGATAAATCCCCTGTTATGTTTGTACTGGCTACTGTATACAGGCCACCAGGGCACCATACAGACTTTATTAAAGAGTTTGGTGATTTTACATCCGAGTTAGTTCTGGCTGCAGATAAAGTCTTAATAGTTGGTGATTTTAATATCCATGTCGATAATGAAAAAGATGTATTGGGATCAGCATTTATAGACATTCTGAACTCTATTGGTGTTAGACAACATGTTTCAGGACCTACTCATTGTCGAAATCATACTCTAGATTTAATACTGTCACATGGAATTGATGTTGATAGTGTTGAAATTATTCACCCAAGTGATGATATCTCAGATCATTATTTAGTTCTGTGTAAACTTCATATAGCCAAAATTGTAAATTCTACTTCTTGTTACAAGTATCGAAGAACCATCACTTCTACCACAAAAGACAGCTTTTTAAGTTATCTTCCTGATGTATCCGAATTCCTTAGCATATCCAAAACCTCAGAACAACTTGATGATGTAACAGAAACTATGGACTCTCTCTTTTCTAGCACTTTAAATACAGTTGCTCCTTTACGCTTAAGAAAGGTTAAGGAAAACAGTTTGACACCATGGTATAATGAGCATACTCGCACCCTAAAGAGAGCAGCCCGAAAAATGGAGCGCAGCTGGAGGAAAACAAAACTAGAGGTATTTCGTATTGCTTGGCGGGAAAGTAGCATATCCTACCGAAAAGCATTAAAAACTGCTAGATCTGATTACTTTTCTTCTCTTTTAGAAGAAAACAAACATAACCCCAGGTATTTATTCAATACAGTGGCTAAATTAACGAAAAATAAAGCCTCAACAAGTGTTGACATTTCCCAACACCACAGCAGTAATGACTTTATGAACTACTTTACTTCTAAAATCGATACTATTAGAGATAAAATTGCAACCATTCAGCCGTCAGCTACAGTTTCGCATCAGACAGTGCACTATAGACCCCCTGAGGAACAGTTCCACTCATTCTCTACTATAGGAGAGGAAGAATTGTATAAACTTGTTAAATCATCTAAACTTACAACATGTATGTTAGACCCTATACCATCTAAGCTCTTAAAAGAGGTGCTTCCAGAAGTCATAGGTCCTCTTCTGACTATTATTAATTCCTCATTGTTATTAGGACATGTCCCCAAAACCTTCAAACTGGCTGTTATTAAGCCTCTCATAAAAAAGCCACAACTTGACCCCAGAGAACTAGTTAATTATAGACCAATCTCGAATCTCCCTTTTCTGTCCAAGATACTAGAAAAGGTGGTATCCTCACAATTATATTCCTTCTTAGAGAAAAATGGTATATGTGAGGATTTCCTGTCAGGATTTAGACCGTATCATAGTACTGAAACTGCTCTCCTTAGAGTTACAAATGATCTGCTCTTATCATCTGATCGTGGGTGTATCTCTCTATTAGTTTTATTGGATCTTAGTGCTGCGTTTGACACAATTGACCACAACATTCTTTTGCATAGACTTGAACACTTTGTTGGCATCAGTGGAAGTGCATTAGCATGGTTTAAATCGTACTTATATGACCGCCATCAGTTCGTAGCAGTGAATGAAGATGTATCATATCGATCACAAGTGCAGTATGGAGTACCTCAAGGCTCAGTTCTAGGGCCGCTACTCTTCACGCTTTATATGTTACCCTTGGGAGATATCATCAGGAAACATGGTGTTAGCTTTCACTGTTATGCTGATGATACGCAGCTCTATATTTCCTCGCAGCCCGGTGAAACACACCAATTTGAAAAACTAATGGAATGCATAGTCGATATAAAAAATTGGATGACGAGTAATTTCTTACTGCTAAATTCAGAAAAAACAGAGGTGTTAATCATAGGGCCTAAAAACTCTACTTGTAATAACCTAGAACACTGTCTAAGACTTGATGGTTGCTCTGTCAATTCTTCGTCATCAGTTAGGAACCTAGATGTGCTACTTGATTGCAATCTTTCCTTAGATTGCTTGGTAAACAAACTACAGCTAGTCCAAAATGCAGCAGCAAGAGTTCTTACTAGAACCAGGAAGTATGACCATATTAGCCCGGTCCTGTCCACACTGCACTGGCTCCCTATCAAACATCGTATAGATTTTAAAATATTGCTTATTACTTATAAAGCCCTGAATGGTTTAGCACCTCAGTATTTGAATGAGCTCCTTTTACATTATACTCCTCTACGTCCGCTACGTTCTCAAAACTCAGGCAATTTGATAATACCTAGAATATCAAAATCAACTGCGGGCGGCAGATCCTTTTCCTATTTGGCGCCTAAACTCTGGAATAACCTACCTAACATTGTTCGGGAGGCAGACACACTCTTGCAGTTTAAATCTAGATTAAAGACCCATCTCTTTAACCTGGCATACACATAACATACTAATATGCTTTTAATATCCAAATCCGTTAAAGGATTTTTAGGCTGCATTAATTAGGTAAACTGGAACCGGAACACTTCACATAACACCGTACTTTCTACATCATTAGAAGAATGGCATCTACGCTAATATTTGTCTGTTTCTCTCTTGTTCCGAGGTCACCGTGGCCACCAGATCCAGTCTGTGTCCAGATCAGAGGGTCACTGCAGTCACTCGGATCCAGTACGTATCCAGACCAGATGGTGGATCAGCACCTAGAAAGGACCTCTACTGCCCTGAAAGACAGCGGAGACCAGGACAACTAGAGCCCCAGATACAGATCCCCTGTAAAGACCTTGTCTCAGAGGAGCACCAGGACAAGACCACAGGAAACAGATGATTCTTCTGCACAATCTGACTTTGCTGCAGCCTGGAATTGAACTACTGGTTTCGTCTGGTCAGAGGAGAACTGGCCCCCCAACTGAGCCTGGTTTCTCCCAAGGTTTTTTTCTCCATTCTGTCACCGATGGAGTTTCGGTTCCTTGCCGCTGTCGCCTCTGGCTTGCTTAGTTGGGGTCACTTCATCTACAGCGATATCGTTGACTTGATTGCAAATTAAAACAGACACTATTTCAACTGAACAGAGATGACATCAATGAATTCAATGATGAACTGCCTTTAACTATCATTTTGCATTATTAAGACACTGTTTTCCAAATGAATGTTGTTCAGTGCTTTGGCGCAATGTATTTTGTTTAGAGCACTATATAAATAAAGGTGATTGATTGATTGATTGACTTGTCCTCCCGCGACGGAGTGCGTGAAGGCGGGGGTTTATCTGACAGGGCACACGGCAATACACAGCAATATACAGCACCACGTCAAAATTTTAGGTTTTCACAGCACGAAGACTCACCCACCACACTCAGTGTACGAAAAGGACACCCGTCTTCCTTCACTTTGCTTGGTTCGGATCTGGCGATGGAATATGCGGCCTAGCTAGAGATGTCGTCGTTGTGACTACTTCAATAAGTATTCCTTCGGCTCTCCCACCACGCTATATTAGGGGTAGGGCCGCCCTCCTCCTCCTGGGGAGATCTACACAACGCCAGGTCAATATACAGGGCACTTTCGGCTTGCTCTTAGTACTCACATCAATGCCGCTTCCAATCCCCTTTTTCACGTCGTCTCAATTCGCCGTATAATCCGTTCACTTCTCAACCTTTAAGGTTCGCGATGTCTTCACAATCATACAATTCCAGCCTGAGGGAGAGAGAGAGTTAGACAGCCACCAGCAGCGCACCAAGATGGCTCCCAGACTGTGAAATAACTTGGCCTTAAGTACTGCCTTGTCCAGCGTATCCTCCAATCACCAACCGCTCTCCCTAACTAGGCACAGGTGCATCGAATTCCCTGATTTTCCCTCTTACGGCGCTACCGGACGTTCCGGTGTTCTGTTTTTCCGGTCCGGGCGGAAACACTTCCGGGCGGAACCAAACTTCCCGAATTTTGGTTCCGCCCCTAAAGATCGTCACCTTGTGACATCCTCCCCCGCCAATCCGTTCTAGTCCCTAGAACGTCCTCGGGCTGTCCACTCACCATAGCGGGCAGGGGGTCGGCCTCGGTTCTCTCGCTGGGATCGTCTCACTGGTGAATCGGGCTCAGCTTGTTCAGGGGCTGCTTCTGGTTCTCTCGGGGCGATCGGGGGTGGTGCCACCACGGGTCTCCCTGGTACCACAGCCCAACCTTCAATCCAGGGGGCCACTGGTACAGGTTCCGTGGGGACTTCTTCCACGGCTTCAGGGTAGTTAGGGCATGGGCGAATCATGTTCCGGTGCACCACACGGTCGGGGCCCGACTTCCCTTCTGGCCGGATGGTATAGACCGGCTGTCCCGGCCTCTGCTGCCGGCAGACTACATAAGGGGTGGCCTCCCAACGGTCACTCAGTTTCCCCTTCCCCTGCCGCCGATTATCTCTCACCAACACCCTCTCTCCTGGCAGTAGAGGGGCTTCTCTAGCAGTCCGATCATACAACCACTTACTTTTCTCTCCTGCCGTCTGTATCCTCTTCGACACCTGCTCGTAGGCGAAATGCAAGCGCTGGTGATGGCGCCCCACCCACTCCGTTACACTTGCTTCCTCTTGGTCGGCTGTCACTCCTAGGACCAGGTCAGTAGGCATTCGTATGTGTCTGCCAAACATCAGGTACGTGGGGGCGTAACCCGTAGTACTATGTATACTGTTGTTATAGGCCTGTAGGAGGTTTGGCAATGCACTCACCCAATCGTCCTGCCGTTGTTGGTCCAAGGTCCCCAGCAGCCCCAATAGGGTCTGATTGAATCTCTCGCAGCCGCCGTTCCCCTGAGGATGATACGAAGTGGTGTGAGTTTTCGTGCAACCGTACAACTGGCATAGTTCTCTAATTACCCTGGACTACCCTGGACTCAAAGTTGGCTCCTTGATCGGAGTGCAGAAACTCCGGGCATCCGAACGTCTGGAAGACGGCCCGCCATAAAACTGTAGCGGTGGTGGTTGCAGTCTGGTCGAGGGTGGGGATAGCCCAAGCGTACTTTGTGAACAAATCCGTTATTACCAAGATGTTCTGGTAGCGATCTCGTGGTCGGCCCAGTGTCAAGAAGTCCATAGCCATGATATGAAGGGGGGCCTTCGCATGGATGGGTACCATTGGCGCTCGGACCTCCCGTCTGGACTTAAACAATATGCATCTCGGGCAAGCTTGAATTAGGGCGTGCACCGATGCCTCTAGCCCGGGCCAAAAGAAGAATCTCCTAAGCAGGGACACGGTCCTCTCCTGTCCCTGGTGCCCCAACTGGTTGTGGTACGCCGAAACTAACGCCGTTACCTCATCTGCGGGTACCACGATCTGGCGTACTTCTTCGCCCAACTTCGGGTCACTGACCCTTCTGCACAGAACGCCATCTCTCAGCTCCAGCCTGTCCCATTGCCCCAGCAGCCTCCTCCCAGTATCCGTCTGGGCTAACCTCTCCGCTGGCGTCAGCCGTCGGCCCTGTTCCAGCCATTCTCTTACCAGCCGCACATCTTGATCCCTGGCCTGTCTCTCCCTCCACCGACGGGGATCCCATCCCCAGTTCTCAGGCACGGCCTCTTGTCTGCTGCCTGGTGCCTCTACTGCTCCTACCATATAGCCCTCCTCCGGGCTGGCCCCTCCGGGGCTTTCCGCTTCGGGCAGCCTTGAGAGGACGTCCGCGTTCGTGTGTTCACGCCCTGGTCGGTACTGTAGTTGATAGTCAAAGTTGGCCAGTTGGGCCACCCACCGCTGCTCCACGGCTCCCAGCTTCGCCGTCTGTAAGTGTACTAATGGGTTATTGTCTGTAATGATCGTCACCTTGGCACCCCAGAGGTAGTCTTTCAATTTCTCACTTAGGGCCCACTTCAATGCCAGCAGCTCCAATTTGAAAGAACTATAGTTCGCATCGTTCCTCTCGGCTGGGTGGAGGCTCCGGCTGGCGTACGCGATGACCCTCTCGACTCCGTCCTGCCGTTGAGCCAACACCGCTCCCAGCCCGAGATTGCTGGCATCTGTATACAGAAGGAATGGTTTTGTGAAATCTGCGTATGCCAAGATAGGGGCCTGTAGCAGCTCCTGCTTCAATGTCTGGAACGCCGACTCACAATTTGCATCCCAGTCTACGTTGGGCGACCCCCGGCCCCGGTTACGACCTGTGCCAACCAGCAACTGATCAAGGGGCTTAGCAATTTTTGAAAAGTCCTTTATGAAACGCCTATAGTATCCCACAAATCCTAAAAAGGATCGCACTTGCCTCACTGTCCTCGGGGCCTTCCAGTCTTTCACGGCCGATACCTTTCCAGGATCTACGGACACTCCAGCCGCACTGACCACGTGGCCCAAAAAGTTGACTTCTCTCCGTAGTAAGTGACACTTATTGGGCTGTAGTTTCAATCCGTACTTCTCCATGGCCCGAAAGACTTCCTCGAGGTGCCTCAGGTGTGAATCAAAATCTGGGGAGTAGACAATCACATCATCCAGGTAAACTAATACTGACTCCATTAACTGACCTCCCAAGCACCGCTGCATCAGCCGCTGGAAGGTGGCCGGAGCGTTACAGAGCCCGAAAGGCATCCGGTCCCATTCAAATAGTCCAAACGGGGTTGTAAAGGCAGTCTTCTCCCGGTCTGCTTCGGCCACCTGCACCTGCCAGTAGCCACTGGCCAAATCTAGGGTAGAGTGTACCATGCCGACTGCGTGAGGCAAGCAAGCGAATCTTCGATCCGCGGCAAAGGGAAGGCGTCTTTCTTAGTCACGAGGTTCAGCTTACGGTAGTCCACGCAGAATCTCCAAGCCCCCGTCTTCTTTTGCACCAGGACTATGGGGGCCGCCCACGGGCTGCTGCTTTCCCTGACAACTCCTTGCTTCAGCATGCCTTGCAGGAGTGTACGTACCTCGGTATACAAAGTGGGCGGAATTGGGCGATACCTCTCCCGGCTGGGCCCTGCATCCCCGGTAGGTATATGATGTTGTACCACCTGGGTGCATCCGTAGTCTTCATCGTGGGTGGCGAACACATGCTGCCATCTCCGAAGGAGGGCCTGTAACTTCTGTGTCTGTGCTTGTTCTAAATCCTCCCCTTGTAATGACTCACCCGCCAGGTGGCTCAGCACACTCCTCTCCATACCACCCCATGGGGTGTCTACTTGTGTCAGGGCCACCTCGATGACAGTGGGGCACACCTGACGAAAACTAATATCCCTCTCTTCCCTTACTTGGTGGGGTGTAACCGTTGTCAGACGGGCTAATCGTTGGTGCCGATGTATTTGCACCGCGTATGGGTGTACATTCCGTATCCTCACGGGGTCTCTCCCCCGCCGGACCGTCGCTAGTCCTCGTGCCACTTCCACTTGTGGACAATCCACATGGGGCTCCACCAGCACCCACTCTTCTGGGCCCGCTCTTCGGGGCGGTACTCGCGCCCACACAACAGCCTCACTTTTTGCGGGGACAGACAAAGCAAAACGACACATCACTCTTCCTACCTCTTCCTGTTCTCTGCGGACTTGGCTCATTTGCACCCTTCGACAGTCAGCTACCACACACTCCCACTTGGGCCTCTCTGCAGGTGGTATCTTCGATACGGGCCTAGCCCGAAATAGCTCTTCCCAGCAATCAGCGAGGACATTCATGCCCAACAGGGCTCGATGTGCACCCAGACAATGGTCTTGCGCCAAGGATACGTAGGCTCTGTCTCACCGGACCCTCCTTCAGCCCCAGAAGAAACTGGTCCCGCAATAGAGTCTCTCCATCTCCCAACCCGTGGTCCTGACGGGTCTGTAGTCGGGCGAATTGCTCTCGCAACCTCAGGGCGAAAGCTCTAATCGGTTGACGGGGGCCCTGCTTACAATTGAAGAACTGGGAGCGAAGGACAGCTACGGGGGTGTGGTCACCATACTGTTCAGTGAGGAACTGGAACACGGTTTGGGCGTTGGCTCTAACGGCTTCGGGGGCGGCATGCACCTCTCGCCGCGCTTCTCCATCCAGGGAGTTTAACACAAATTGAAGCCGCTGGGCTGCACTAAGGCCCTGTAGGTCGGCCAGGTACTCTAGCTGGGCCTTCCATTCAGACAATCGTACCTCGGATTCTGTCCCCCCATACTTTTGGATCCAGGGGCTCCCCATAAAAACGGGCATAGCACGGGGTTGGGCTGAAGGCCCCGCGTCGTCGGTCATTGGACGACCTTGGTTACTCAACTCGAGGTGGAAACCCTGCCGACTACGCCAAATCTGTCACACCCAGGGGCGGCTATGCTTTGACTAAGCCACACCCCTTCTCAACTTCCACCTCGAGGAGGTCCCCAAAGCCAACCCAATGGCCAAACAACACGAGAACAAGTAAGTGATAAAACAATCTTTATTTAAATATTTAAAAATAGCTTGGGGAATAGGGAAAGGGCAATTAAAACTAAACTCTGACTCGGCCCTCCAGATGGGCTATGGCCGGGAAGAGGTCAGGGAGCAAAGGGGTCACGGGGATCTGGGGCGTGGGACTCGGGGCCCGGCCAGAGTCTTAGGTATCCGTATCCTCCAATCACCAACCGCTGTCCCTAACTAGGCACAGGTGCATCGAATTCCCTGATTTTCCCTCTTACGGCGCTACCGGACGTTCCGATGTTCTGTTTTTCCGGTCCGGGCGGAAACACTTCCGGGCGGAACCAAACTTCCCGAATTTTGGTTCCGCCCCTAAAGATCGTCACCTTGTGACAAAAACAATATGTTCAAACTTTTGACTACTTTCTTTAATAACTACATAACACAATACTTGTACTTTTACTTTCAGTACTTGAGTAGTAAATTTTAAAAAGTACAAAAAATGTTGAATACTTTAGTACTTCTACTTAAGAATGGTGCTTAAAGAGCACTTCAACTTCTACTCAAGTCACTTTTTTGATAGAGCACTTGTACTTTTACTCAAGTCTGGGTCTTTATACATCTCTGATGACATGTGTATCAGTTCAGTCATTTCATTCACGAACGAGATGTAGTAAATCATTCAACTCATTCATGAACGACATGGGTACCAGTTCAGTCATAAGATCTCTAGATCTATTTCAGACTCATGAAACTAGTTAATTGAAGGGCGTATTCGTTCACTACATTCAACAAATCACACACTCTGTCACATCTCATACTCGCTATTGGCTCGAGGTTGAGTAATTCTTTGACAGGATGAAATGGTTCAGTTACCCGGTTCACTGAGCTGCGCATGCGCTGTTTATAGCACCGTGCTGCTGTCGAGGGAGGAACTTCACTGAACGAGAAATATGAGTCAGTGGATTATGTGTACGAAAACGATTCGTTCACCTAAAAGATTCGTTCAAAAAGAATGATTCGTTCACGAACGACACATCACTATTATTTATAAATAATAATATTTTCCAAGCATCAACGGTGACTCTTACACCGACACCAACATACTATTATAATCACTTCCGAGTTATACGTAAGCAGTCCTTCTCTCTCTCTCGACTACACCTGTTTCTCCTGGCATTATATACCACGCAAATTAATGGAACAAGAGACAGGGGTTGATCATTTCCGTCCAAACCACTCACTCACCGTTCGTCTCCTGAGACGAAATCACTCGTCTCATTCTTGCTAGTTTATCATCTGAGGTATGTCCAGCTTGATGAATTATTAGCCTATCTAACTCTAAAACTTATTAAATCATAATTTCCTTCCACAACTCACTGTGCATCACAGGCTTTGTCTCCAAATATCTAAGTTCTCATTTAAACTTGTTTTAACGTTTGCTATCTTTTATTATAAAAAAGCCCTTTTCTCTAATTTCTCTTCCTTTCTTTTCTTGTATAATGTATTCCCAATGTGCTAGATTATTATCTGCAGGTGTCTTTGATCCATCTGTTTATGCTGTAATTCCTTTAAACCATGTTATTTTCTTTTTCTGTCATTTTTCTTTTCCTTATTCACTATTCTTAAGTTTGGATCTAAAAGTATATTTACCATCTTTGCCATAGCAAATCTTGGGCTTTCACCAATATCATCATCACGGCAGTCTTCCCAGTATTTTTTCTGTTACAATACTGATCTGATAGAAAATACTTTTATTCACTAAATCCTTCTCACGTCCCAGAGCTACTTCAGCTTCTCTGATGGATTCACTATACCCCTTAAAATAGGAAAGGTTTTTCTTTTCTGATGGTTTCATAAAGAGTATATTTTAATTTTGTGAATTGTTCTTAGCATTCTCCATTTTACTCTTTTTTTCTATCCATTGATGACTTCCTGTTAGGTCCTTGGTTAATATTTTCTTTTTTTATGTCAATTTCTTTGTTTACCACAAAGGTTGTATCTTTTTCATAGTCAGGATCAATATATTTTTTCCTTTGTGTCAAGACTCATTACAATCAAATTCCTATTGGATTTTGCTAAAATCCAAAATGCTATTAAAAATATAGCTATAACATAATTGTTACCAAAAAGATTGGTTTGGCTAAGCAGACCTTTTTCCATCTTCGCATAATTCCTGCACACCTCTCTGTGAGAGCCCAACATTTAGCTTCAGCTTCTATCTCCTACAAAATACAACAGATGAGCATTCTCCAAAGTTTTCCTTAGTCATTAAACACTCAGTTTTCCCCTTCCAACTCTTGTTCCTTCTGCTACTACAGGTGCAGATTTTTAATTGCTCTCATAACTCATTCCATGAGTGAAGATTTTGTTCTCTTTCTATATGCTTTGAATGCAGGTATCTTTGCCTTTGCACATTCTGGACTTTCGCATCTTTATTTTATTTTTAGATGCCCCATTATTGTTTCTTCCGTGTTAATTATTATATTCTGTCCTTGCGCAATACATTATAGACATATGATATTATAGTCGAGACATACAGTATATCTTTAAGATAATTGTTGATGTACTTAATATTTATTATTTACAGTATAAAATTTGTACTCTTTACTTATTCTGCTATTGGAATTGACCAAAAATAATTTGCTAAATCTAGTTTTGAGAGAAATCTTCCATCTTTTAATCTTTCAACTGTATCACCAGTGTTGATTACATAGTGTCTATCTGGCTTAGTTATTATGTTTAATGCTTTATAATTTGTTACTATTCTGTAAGTTTTATCAGGTTTGGCCCTAATTGTATGGGACTATTTGTTATTGCAGATTTAACTTCTCTAAGAACTCCTTGTTCCACTAGTTTTTGTATTGTTTGATTTAATTCTTCTTTAGCCATTTTATTGATCGGGAATTGACGTTGCGGCTTCTATATTCTACCTAATATCTCATGAGCATATTCACCACTATCTTTTCCACAATTATTTTTATATCTTCCATAAGGAGTTTCTCGTAAGAATTGTATTAACTCATCTTTTGCTCCTTGTGACCCTATCATTGTATTATGTATTCTTTTTAGTTCTTGTTCAATATTCACTTCTTTTCATTTTTTTTAAAACCATGATGAAGCTAAAGTTGAATTTACTTCAAGAAGATCTTGCTGAATGCTTTATGGAGGAGCACTAGTCTACACTCCATGTCATTTTATCTGAAATTTAGAATGATGTAGTAATTTTGGATACATTGTGTAGTTGTTTGGAATTATTCAGTGTTACCATTAAATATGCTATTTTTACACAAATATTATTTTAAATATCTTATGTTAAAACACTTCTTTCTCCTTCTATATGCACACACACACACAAACAATTAAAATGTCAAGGTGCAGTTTGTTTAGATTGTTTCCTGAAAATGATAGTTTAGCAATGCTAGGTAAATAATGGTCAATTTGTCTTTTTCAGAATTTGTGTAACAAATGGACAACATTCTGAATAGTATTGTAAAATGAATAATTGCATCCAAAATCAAAAGTTATATAAATAAATATATAAAAAGTACACACATTTATTTAAATAAAGGATGACATTAAGGCACAAAACCTGACCATGACAGCTGAAACTGGTAACGAGTTATGTGCGTACTCAACCCATGAGAGCTGCTGGCTCCAAGAGGAGGGGTTCTGAAAAAAAAAAAAAAACTTGCAACACTTGTTCTAGATCTTGATTGGCCCTCTCCGTCTGACCATTACTCTGAGGATGAAATCCAGAAGAAAGACTAACAGTCGCCCCCAGCAATTCACAAAATTCTCTCCAAAACTCGGAAACAAACTGAGGCCTCCTGTCAGAGTCCACGTCCATCGGGAGGCCATGTAAGCGATAAACGTGATCTATGACAGCAACCTCTGTTTCTCTAGCAGAAGGTAATTTAGGCAGAGGAATGAAATGAGTTGCCTTCGAAAACCGATCCACCACGGTCAAAACCTGTAACAAAGGCTGAAGGAGTCCAGCAGGGGGTCGACTGGTAGATCTTCGAAACAGCACAGACAGAGCAAGCCAAAACAAAAAGACGAATGTCGCGATCCATGGCTGGCCACCAAAACCTTTGTTTAACAATAAACTTAGTACGATTAACCCCAGGATGGCAAGCTACCTTGGAATAATTACCCCATCGGATAACTTCAGACCTTAAAGCCTCTGGCACAAACAACCGACCCGGTGGGCATCTGGGCAGGGGCGTTACCCCTTGAGAGGCTGTGCGAACCTTCGATTCAATCTCCCACGTGACCACAGAAATAAAAATAAAAAAAAAAAAATGGAAAAAGACGTGCGATCCAAAATATCAAAAATAATGGATAACGTGTCCGGTTTGATATTCTTAGATCCTGGAAGATAAGAAATAGACAAATCAAAACGACCGATAAAAAGAGCCCACCGAGCCTGCCTAGAGTTTCATCTTTTGGCAGGCTTGATGTATTCAAGATTTTTGTGATCGGTCCAAACAACAAAAGGAACCCCCAAACATTCCAACCAATGACACCATTCTTCCAAAGTGAGCTTGACTGCCAACAGTTTTCTGTTACCAATGTCATAATTACGCTCGGTGGGGGACAAACAATGAGAAAAATACGCGCAAGGATGCACCCTACCGTCCATGAGGGAGCGCTGGGATAGAACTGCACCAAACTCCACTACGAACTGCCGGGAAGTATCAGGAGCAATAAGGATGGGAGCTGAAACTAAACAGCCTTTTAGTTTGGAAAATGCAGCTTCTGCTTCACTAGACCACCTGAAAGCAGTCTTGATGGAGGTTAAGGAAGTCAAAGGAGCGGCTAACTGGCTGAAATTGCGAATAAACCACCGGTAGAAATTGGCAACGCCCAGAAACCTCTGCAGGGCCTTACGATTTACCACAGCCTGGATCTTGTCGGAATCAATGCGCACCCCCTCAGCCGAAACGATGTACCGGGCAAAAAAAATATTTATTTGCATTTATCAGTATATAGCAAGCAATGAGAAACGTAGGAAGACGATGGCATAACTCCGGATGAATAACGTCCAGACCACTCAAGCTGCAGTAGATCTAACCCAGCACAGGAATCCCAGGTGGGCGAGGAATAACGTCCAGACCGCTCAAGCTGCAGTAACTCTAACCCAGTGCAAGAGTCCCAGATGGGCGAGGAATAAGATCCAGAAAATACCAACAGGAGGAACAGAAACAACAACTAGACAGACAAGAATTTATGAACCAACAACACGAACAGGATTGCCAACCAAACTTAAAGGCAGTGCCTGAGTTGCAGCTGGCGTTCATAGACCGCAGCTGTGGTGCTAATTAACAGAGGCACACAATCAGACATAGACTTTTTTTTTTTTTTTGATTTTCTCTATTCCTGTTATTCATTAACAAGTTTATTTCTAATAAATCACTCTCCTGATTTATTTATTATTCCTGTTAACATCCCTTTAATCACTGCTATTTCTGAATGCACAAACTGTCCTGTCCAAATTAAAGTTAAATACATTATTTTAACCCCTCTTCTTATTGCTATATGAAATAAAGGATGACATTATTGTTTGGGCTTCTAGCTCTGAGCATTTGATGGTAAACAATTTTGCTCTACAATCAAAACCTGACCTTGACAGCGATCCAGAGGTTAGTCTCACTGATCCTGGACTCTATTTCTATTTCTGCTATTTGCCTTTTCTCCTAGTACCTTAAAAATAGCACCCGCATTACCTCCTCCTGTCTGCATTAACTGATCTCCATTAAGAACTACCATAACTAGTCTAGTTTCTTCTATTAAACCATCATAATCTATTTTTTCAATTTTCCTTATTTTTAATCTCTGATTGTTTAGTTCATGTACAGTACTAATTCTGTTCTGTGCTTAATAAATTTTCTCTATCATTGTCATCATCTTCCTGTTGTTCTGAAAGATTCCCCTCAGCATGTTCTAAATTAAATTTATTATCTTCATCCATTTTTATTTGTTCTCTTGGTATTATATTTAACACTTTTAGCAAGCTATTTTATAATTATATTATACAATACAGTATTTGCCTTATTAAACTTTAGGCTTAGTGTTCTCAAATAGTCTCAGGATGGAAACTGATGTTCTTGTTCACATATAACTACTCTCACATACAGGTATTAAAGGATCCCTCTCCTCTATTGTTACGAAGAGAATCAGAGTCGTTCGGATCCAACTGCAGTGCTTTATTAAAGAATGGTCAGACAAGCAGAATTCAGGAATGGCGTCAGGTATGTTAGGGGTAACCACAATCGAAAACAGAACCAAGAAGAGATCGGGGCAGGCAACGGAGAATCATAGTCGAAAATACACAATCCAAGATCAGACACGGGAAGAACAAACACAAGGGAAAATGCTCGGAAATGCAAGACAGGCTAAACAACACTTCGCAATGTGGTGGAGTGAGTGTGCTGCTTATATGTGTGTGTAAATGAGGTCCAAGTCAAGTCAAGTCAAGTCAAGTCTGCTTTATTGTCAATTCTTCCACATGTACAGTACATACATGCAGAGAATCTAAATTGCGTTACTCTCAGACCTCCGGTGCATACAGACAACATTAAGAGTAGAGCCTAAAAATCTAGATATATAATACAAATATAAAATGTAGATACAACTACACAATAAGGGAATGTAAAAAAAGACATAAAAGAAAATTTAAAATAAAGTTAAATAAAGCAGCGCAAGTGTAGCAGAGCGGGAGGAGATAATATAGAACCCTAGGAATACTAAAACCCTAAGGTGATGTATAAATGCTGACTACGCCACCCCTTTAAAGTAAGGGGAATTAACAAATTAACAGATTTTTAGACACACAGGCTCGTTACCAGGTAGGGCAGAGACTAGAAGGTATTAATGTACATTTTATTAGGTTTTCAATAATCAGAACACTTAAGACTAAAAATTTAGCTCAATAGAGCTAAACAACTACATTCAATACAATACACACAAAACAAAATGACAAACTTACCCGTGGCCAGGTAGGCTAGCTGTAAAGTGATTATTCTTAACACCACACACACACACGTGAGGCAAGTGATCACAAGGGGCAATACAATCTCAGTGCTCCAAACACCACCAAGGCTCTAGTACGGCCAGCCTCCTGACACCTAACACACAGAACACCAGTAATATAAAACATGCACAGTTCTTAAAAACAACAAACAATTGTCACAATAGCAAGCAACTAAGCAACAAAACAGCAACGCAGTCTTAATGTTGCTCCATATAGGAAAGGATCGTCCCAACCATCATAAGATGGAGCACTCCCAACAGACATTGATCGTCCGACAATTGGTCAGCAAGACAAGTTAAATGGTTGATCACAGAATGAATCTTAGCAGTTTATTCAATGACTTGACAATCATATTCAGGAGAGTAAACCAGGTGGAGGGTAATGACAGCCTACACACCATCATGAAGTTGCGAACAAGATCCAATTCCAACTTTTAGGCGGACGCCCACATGCCCCAAGGGGCGGAGCTAGCAGTGACGCATCCCAGCCTACTCCCAACCCTTATATTACACATACCTGGTTCTGATTGGCTGTCATTTTAAATGCAGGGGAGGGAACTTAACCAATCTGCCACACAAGGCACATAGCAGATAGAGTGCAAATCAATGAAGTGAACAACAGTGCAGATAAAAGATTTTAGTGAAAGAAAAAAGCTTATTTAGTCTGATTGAAGTGACAAAGGGCTCAAGAGCAGTTATTTCATAGTTCAGTGGTGCCTGGGGCAGAAGAGGGGAGAGGGGACAAGTTCGGGAGCAAGTTCAGCTTCCTAACAGCCTGATGAATGAAGCTGTCCTTCAGTCTGCTGGTCCTGGCCTGGAGACTCCGCAGTCTCCTCCCTGATGGCGTCAGGCTGAAGAAGCTGTGTGACAGGTGAGTGGGATCACCTGTGATGCAGAGGGTTTTGCGGGTGAGACGGGTTCCGTAAATGTCCTGGAGGGAGGGGAGAGAGACACCAATGATCTTCTCAGCTGCTCTCACTATGAGTTGCAGAGTCTTTCGGCAGGACGCGTTGCAGGCACCATACCACAAATTGATGCAGCTCGACAGGATGCTCTCGATGGAGCCTCTGTAGAAGGTGTACATGATGGGGGAGGGACTCTGGCTCTCCTCAGTTTTCAGAGGAAGTAGAGACACTGTTGTGATTTCTTGGCCAGTGCTGCTGTGTTTTCAGTCCAGGAGAGGTCCTCTGTGATGTGCACACCCAGGAACTTGGTGCTGCTGACTCTATCCACAGTCACACCATTAATGGTCAGAGGAACGTGCTGAGTGTGCGTTCTTCTGAAGTCAACAACAATCTTCTCCACGTTCAGAGAGAGATTGTTTTCCCTGCACCACACGGCCAGGCGGCCCACCTCGCTCCTGTAGTTTGTCTCATATCTGTTGCTAATGAGACCCTCCACAGTCGTGTCATCTGCAAACTTAATGAAGAGGTTGGAGTTGTGTGACGGTGTGCAGTCGTGGGTCAGCAGAGTGAAGAGGAGGGGGCTCCATCCTTGGGGGGGCCCCAGTGTTCAGTGTGATGGTGCTGGATGTGTTGCTGCCGACCCGTACTGCCTGAGGTCTTCCAGTCAGAAAGTCCAACTGCCAGTTACACAGCGAAGTGTTCAGCCCCAGTTGGACCAGCTTGTAGATGAGCTGTTGAGGGATGATTGTGTTGAATGCTGAACTGAAGTCAATGAACAGCATTCTGACACATGAGTCCTTTTTGTCCAGATGTGTGAGTGCTGAGTGGACGGCAGTGGCGATGGCATCATCGGTCGACCAGTTAGACTGATATGCAAACTGGAAGGGGTCCAGGGAGGGAGGGAGGGCAGACTTGATGTGGTGCATGACTAGCCGTTCAAAGCCCTTCATGAGGATGGTAGTAAGTGCAACAGGACGATAGTCATTGAAGCAGGATGGAGATGGCTTCTTCGGAACTGAAATGATGGTGGTAGTTTTGAAACATGTGGGAACAACAGCCTGACTCAGTGAGATGTTGAAAATGTCTGTGAAGACATAAGTGAGTTCTTCTGAACAGTCTCTCAGTACACGCCCAGGGATGTTCTCAGGACCCGGAGCTTTGTGTGCATTGATCCCGCTGAAGGATGCATTGATCCTGCTCCTCACGCTGTCTGGGGTCAGCTCCATCACCTGGTCGCCGGGAGTGGTGCTGTTTTGTTGCTCAAAGCGAGCGAACAAGGTGTTCAGCTTATTCAGCAGAGAGATGGTCCTGCTACAGGTCCGACTAAAGGAGGTAGAGCTTTCTCACATTTGGCTCCAAAACTCTGGAATAGCCTTCCTGATAATGTTTGGGGTTCAGACACACTCTCTCTGTTTAAATCTAGATTAAAAACACATCTCTTTCGCCAAGCATTCGAATAATGTATCTCTTAAATTGTGAGTGTAATTGCATCTGATCAAATGCACATTCTTATTCATTAGCTTGGGTTAAACTAATTTTACTTTGTTGGATCAGCAGCTATGCTAATGATGTCTCTATTTTGTTTCTATGTTTTGCCACGGGATGTAACTAGGATTTACACAAGCTCCAGTCTGGATCCAGAACACCTGAGAAGAGATGATGCTGACCCTCAGAGGACCCCAGATGATGCTAACCCTGAATCAACAAACAGAACTAACAATTATTGCTACATGTGTGACTGCATCATATAACAATTATTAATTAATAATATTAATAATGTTCATCGTCTAGCTGACTACGTCTTGTATTAATCTTTTCAAAAAATCCTGTCAAACGTGCACAAACTGACAGTCACTACCATAAGCTACTACTAAATATTGTAGAAACATTATTTTCTGTAAAGTTGCTTTGTAACGATTCGTATTGTCTTTTGGCAGGCGAGCTTCTTAGTTATAGTTAAGCATATGTGTATTGTATAAGTACAAAAATACTAATATATATATATATATATATATATATATATATATATATATATATATATATATATATATATACATATATATATATATATATATATATATATATATATATATACAGTATAAAAAAATAAATAAATAAAATAAAAACAAAGATATATAATTTGCTCATTTGTTTAGAGGCATCGATCTGAAGAACACTGGCACCAGAGAAGCTGTTCCACAGAACCAGTATCTGGTTACCTCATTTCACTTCAGTCCCTTGTAGACAGCAGGTGGATTCCAGTCTCTTGTGACGTCATGAGGTCTGGAAATACCCTCAGAAGCTCTCTATAAGAACCTTCCATTTTCAATTTTCATATTTCTACTCTTTCTTATTTGATGCCTCCTGCTCTGAGTCTGAACACAGTGTTCTACAGTAGAATCACTTTTCATCATTTTTCTTTAGCAAAGCTCTCACTAATGTTTCATTTATAGCTATAATTTTGCTATTATATGCTATAAATATTTGTTCAATTAATATTTTTAAATAATTATAATGTGTGGTGTCCTTCTTAATAAACCACTTTCCTAATCAAAATAATTACAATATATACAGATACACATCAATACAAAAGTATTACATATAAAGAAATAGGCAAACGTGCAATAGGACAATTGCATAATTTGATGATGCTGACCCTCAGAGGACCTCAGATGAGGCTAACCCTGAATCAACAAACAGAACTAACAATTATTGCTACATGTGTGACTGCATCATATAACAATTATTAATTAATAATATTAATAATGTTCATCGTCTAGCTGACTACGTCTTGTATTAATCTTTTCAAAAAATCCTGTCAAATGTGCACAAACTGACAGTCACTACCATAAGCTACTACTAAATATTGTAGAAACATTATTTTCTGTAAAGTTGCTTTGTAACGATTCGTATTGTAAAAAGCGCTATACAAATAAACTGGAAATGAATTGAAAAGGTCTGTTCTGCTCAAGTTTAGAAATCAGAGTCTTTTGGCAGGCGAGCTTCTTAGTTATAGTTAAGCATATGTTTATTGTATAAATACAAAAATACTAATATATAATATATATATATATATATATATATATATATATATATATATATATATATATATATATATACAGTATAAAAAATAAATAAATAAATTAAAATAAAAACAAAGATATATAATTTGCTCGTTTGTTTAGAGGCATCGATCTCAAGACCGCTGGCACCGGAGAAGCTGTTCCACAGAACCAGTATCTGGTTTCCTCATTTCACTTCAGTCCCTTGTAGACAGCAGGTGGATTCCAGTGTCTTGTGACGTCATGAGGTCTGGAAATACCCTAAGAAGCTCTCTTTAAGAAGCCTTCCATTTTCATTTTTCATATTTCTACTCTTTCTTATTTGATGCCTCCTGCTCTGAGTCTGAACACAGTGTTCTACAGTAGAATCACTTTTCATTATTTTTCTTTAGCAAAGCTCTCACTAATGTTTCATTTATAGCTATAATTTTGCTATTATATGCTATAAATATTTGTTCAATTAATATTTTTAAATAATTATAATGTGTGGTGTCCTTCTTAATAAACCACTTTCCTAATCAAAATAATTGCAATATATACAGATACACATCAATACAAAAGTATTACATATAAAGAAATAGGCAAACGTGCAATAGGACAATTGCATAATTTCCTCAACAACACAATTCCAATTAATAATACATAATTAATATTCTGAAAATTCTATATTAATTATCTTATTAATAAGCATTCCCATACTAAGAAATGAACAAAGACACAGAATCTCTGTAAATGACACTAGACAGATATATACATACTCCAATGCAGAACATTGTCTGCTGAATGCACACATGTGGATAAAGGATGTAAACACTGATAAAAGGGACAGAACACACATTAAAACAATTTTTTTATGTTTCTCATTTACTCTTCTCCCAATCCCAAGTAAATGTGTGTATTTCCTTTTGCCAAGGGATGAAGGGATGTGTAATCTGTGTAATAGGAGTGAGTGTGATGCTGTGATGGGACTGGAAGAAACTATAGTCTGCCCGGACCCAGATTCTACTCCACAATAGATGTTTAATCCTGCTCATTTCCCAAAATGGCTTATTGTAGAAAGAAGAAAGTCTATCATTATGTTGTTTCAAGATCATTTGAGATGATCACATCCTGAGTAAATGGTAACCAGTTGTATAATGGGAGTGGGTGTGGGACACCGAGAACCATCTCAGACAATTAGGAGTCAGAACTTCATTAACATACAGAGCACAGCTGTTACAACAGGAGCAACTTCATTTATATTAAGGACAGTAAACTATAACTGTGTAAAATGTTTGAGCTTAGGATGTTAGTGGTTCATTTAGACCCAAGGTCACATGTACTTTGTCTTTGCTGTGTTGTAATAATCATCTTCATTGAGATCTTCAATGTCCTGGTTATTTTTTTCTTACAGTACATCCACTTACAATGTCTACAATGAATAACAGAGAAAAGAATAAGACATTTGTTTTGAATGAATTTGCTCCGCAAATATCCCAGTAAAATATAAGATAGATGTGATGATTTATAAAAGAACTACTGCATTATTAAATGATCAACTTGACATAATTACCTTCTGTAACATCATTAGTTACCTGTGCTTATGTCTTTATTTCTTGTGGCATCAAGAGAGTCATAAATATGAGCAGTTCCTGTAATAAATTAATGTATCATAAGAATTTAAGCCCACAGAAAAATACTGCTTTCATGTTGACACTGATTATAGCTCAAGTCAGATAAATATGTCATGTGCTATTAACATTATAAGTTACATGTGAAATATTTTATGCATTATTGATAATGAAATGAAACTGAATTACATTATATTGCTGTAGAAGAGGGGGAGACTATTTAATAACCTCATCTTGTAAAGACTTATGGTCAAATATTTAAGGTTAATGAGTACAGACTGACCAGACGTGAGTGCTGTATATACGTCTTCACTCTGGTTCTTCTCTGATGTCTGACTGCTGTTCTTCTGTTGACCAACACGAGAGAGAGACTGAGATCTTCCACCTAGACAAACAGAAACTGTTCAGGAAAAATAAGGGGGTCAAAAATGACTTTAATCTCCTATTATGCAAAGAAGAAAAACACTTTTATAAAGTGTTTGAACACAGTTGTGTGGCAGCAGTGTTTTAAAGCAAAGAGGGCTTAATAAAAGAATGGAAGAGAGGATGGGGAAAGGAAATGAAGGGTAGACATTATTTTTCTATACAACCAAACAGTAGAAACAGAAGGGCATGTTTTCCTCGAGTGCAAAAAGTATAAAAATAAAAGCACTTTTTGGAGTTGAAGTGGTTTCTGTTACTTCTTTGTTTTATCATAGTGACAAGCATAGACTGATCTCTGAGACATTTCTTCAGTTTTTCTGTTAAACAGGACTGTATATAAGAGTTTAGTTCAAACTTTGACCTTTGGAGGGCAGTAATATGTCTAGTAGCATCTACACTGCCAGAAAGCTGACACAGTGCTTACTTTTAATTTTCAAAGGAAATGTCCTGGAAATATATCCACAAAAAAAATAATATTAAAGTCCTATATATTTGTGCCAATCATTTTACTTCGGACAGCCTCACAATCGAGGGTCAGTTCAGAGCTGGAGTTGTGTAAAAATTGCTTCTGGAAGAGGATCAATTAGCTAAATCTAACGCTACAATCGTCTCTGTCTGTTTTCAGTGACGCTGACTTCACATCCTACCAGAATTAGCATAAATAGAAGTCCAGCTATATCATTATTTTTTCATCTCTCCATGCTCCCCATCTGTGTATTTCAGAAACACACATTTGTTATGCACAGTAAAATCAGATAACCGATTATAAAACAAGTGTGTTTTCTGTAAAGAGCTTGTAATAATAGTTGTTATTTGCAAAGGCCAGCATTATTATGCCAGGTGTCCTAACTTTTCATCTTACCCCGTCAGATTGTCTAACCAGGGCTCACTTGTGCATGTGCACATCAGTATTGCATCATTCTTTCCTGCTGAACAACCAGTGTTTGGAATAACGCCGTTTAAAATAACGGCGTTAGGTAACAACGTTATTTTTTCAGTAACGGAGTAATCTAACTAATTACTTTTCCCGTCGTTATAACGCCGTTAACATTACTGGAAGATGAATGCGGTGCGTTACTATGCATTGATTTGTTGATTTCGGATGACGATGTAATCCGAACGCACCCCAGGCTCATGGGGCGGTCACACTGCACTTTTCTCTCCATTGACTTCCATTCATATGCATGCGAATGCGTCAGACCGGAAACGCAAGCTTATTTGAAAAATTTCGCATTTCGCTGCATTCCAAAGTTCAAGTTTGGTGAACTCAACTCTGACCTGCGAATTCGCATCACGTGAAGATGTGGGACCAGTAGAAGATCGATACGTCACTGCGTGACCTCTCTGTACAGAATTTCAAAAATGAAGGAAGCGCTATATAACTTTAGCTGTAGCGCAGCGTCCTATTTTATATAATACATATTTAAAAGGTTATAAAAAATAAAATAAAAAAGAATCTGCATGGTTTGTAGTGTCAACCGGAACAGATGATACATTTGAATGAAGACGTTTTATAATTTTTTATCGCAGAGAGTACAATATAATAAGACGCTTTCGACGCCGTCGCAAAAGACACATTACAAGCACATATTAATCCATGTTGTGATAATTGAGGAGAGACCGTTTTATCTTGCTCCCGCCCATATTTGCAGCGGTGTCGGAAATAATTTCGCACGTTTAAAGTCTAGTGTGACCGCGCCTTCACACAGCGAGTGAGGAGGTGGGTTAATAACGAGATAAGCGATTATAATTGGCTAAGGCAGAGTTATGTGTTTCATGGTAGCCACCGGTGTCCATAGTGGCGTCAAACACACACTCACGCACGCGAGATTCGCAGCAGCAACAGCAGCAGAGATGGCGAGTCAGGAGCAATCCGATGAAAGGTTGGCTTTTTCAAGGTAGAGATATAAGCACTACTTCAAATTCATTGCGGTCAAAGGCAAGAACGTGAATGTAATGTGTACATGTAATGTGATACACACGCATCTACAAAGCTAGTGGCCAAAAACACTTTTCTTACAAAGATAATAAGTGGAAGTGCAGGATAAAACTCTTGCTGTCTGTTAACGTGCAATAAATATCGAAAGTTATGTACGAACACCTTTCTTTTCTACTTATTTCAACTGACTTGTGAAAACTGCTAAAAAAAAAAAAAAGATTATTTGACATAAAGCAACATTTTTTTTTTTTTACAGTAACGCAAATAGTTACTTTCCCTGGTAACGAGTTACTTTTATTATAGCGTAATTCAGTTACTAACTCAGTTACTTTTTTGGAACAAGTAGTGAGTAACTATAACTAATTACTTTTTTGAAGTAACGTTCCCAACAGTGTGAACAACACATAATTACTGTAATTGCATTACTGTAAGGGTACTGTAGGTGTAGGCTTTAATAAAGCAGAATCTGATGGGTAGCATTTTTTTGTTGTCACATTATGTTACCTACTGTTTCAATTGGAGCACAAATCATCAGAACAGGATATTGAAACACTAGCTCAATATTTAATTGGCTTTAATAATACTTAATCTGGCAGAAGATGAACCTTTGTTGTTTCTGTAGCGCCACAGCAGGACCAAGATGACAATGATCAAAACTGTGAGTCCAGCAGTCACTCCAACTATCACAGGATTGAGATCAGATCCTGATGTTCTGGAGGAAGCTGAGATCAACACATTGTACAGTCATATTAGTGCTGTATATTACACAGAAACATTTCAATAGTGTTTACAGTTCCTACTCTCACCTGTGACTGAGATCCAGCTCTTCGGTGACTCTCCTCTCTCTCTGTGTTTGCAGGAGTAGAAACCCTCGTGTGACTTTGAGACATTAGAGAGGATCATCTCTGTAGTTTGACTCTGGATGAGTGTCCCATCTTTATAGAAATCAGCTCTGAGGTTTGTTGGGGATAAATAATGATATAAACAGCGTAGAGTCATTTTCTCTCCTTCAGTCACAGGATGAACAGGACTCTCCAGAATCACACCAACTACAGAAACAGAGCAAATATCAGCTGATGAATAGTAAGAATCAGTGTGGTGACAACAACAACAATAATAATAATAATAACAACAACAACAATAATAATAATAATAATAATAATTCATTTTCTTTAGAGCTGCCATTCAAAACAAGAACAACTTACAAATGACAACAATCATAAATTAAAAGGAGTAATACAATCAAAGCAACATCTATTCAACATTAAAATAATCCACAAAATAAAATTAATCAGGAAAAGATCATTTAACCCTTGTATGGTGCTTGGGTCTGTGGGACCCGTTTTCACTTTTTTATCAAAAGACAAATTATACTATTAATTATTTTTTTCAAATTCAGACTCATTGGCCTTGGATCAAGACACACTGTACACACACCACCAGACCCACAAACACTGGCTGAGTAACAAAAATATGAAGATTTGAAAAGTAAGAAAATAATAACTATCACAAGCACTGTGTGGAAGAGATTTCCAGAGTCGAGGAGCAGCACAGGAGGAAATGAACAGCAGGAATAACAAGAGAAACAGACGAGGAAGATCTAATAGTGTGTGCACACCAAAAGTTAATTTAGTTATTTGCAAGAGTCAATTACACACAAAGTCAAAGCAAAGATGAGAATAGATGCAAATTTTCTTAGTGGAGTGGGGAGGGGGGGGGGGGGGGTTATGAAATACATGTAAACAAATAAACATTTATTTTAGTTTAAATGACAAGAGGGTAAATGACCAACAAGGGCTCCATGATTCTGGATAAACTGAGGAACACAATCATTTTTATTTTTTTAATGACAAAACTTAATACTCAAAGGGTTAATAGTCTTGTAGACTCGTTGATATTTAGGAATAAGATTGTGTGGGTGAATGAATTGAGATCACAATCTGTCTATTTATATCTGAATCATTAAATAAGTGCTTTGTGAACTGAATAAACACAGACTCACGGTGTACAGTGATATTAACAGGATGAGTTTTCTCTCCAGATTCAGACTCACACCAGTACACTCCAGTGTCTTCTGTGCTGGTGGAGCTGATTGTACATGTGGATCCTGCTTGTGTTCCCCACACTGATGATGAACAATCTTCCAGCCCCAATCTGTCTGTGTATCTTCTCATTCTCCATCCAGTAGAGTTACTCTGCTCCTCACAGCTCAGAGAGAGAGAGACAGATGAGAAGTGTTGAGTTCTGCTGGGACTGACGATCAGAGAGACTGGAGGAGAAACACCTGAGAAGACAATTACAACTACACTTCAGAAATCAACTCAAGACACTTTTATTGATCTAACACTTCACACAACCTAAATTGATTCAAAGCAGCTTTTCAGAAAAAAAAAAAAAAAAAAAAAAAACATTAAAGTTGTAATATCTGAAATCCATAAGTCATCACTGAGTATTTCTTTTTAAAATTCATAATCAAACTTGTATCTTATTATGCCATCAGCCAGGAAGCCGAAGACAACAGTGACAGCCAGCAGAAACCTCCATAAGCTGTTACTAGTCATTTTACTAATAACCTTTCATTTACCTAGAATCAAGGTCTGGTCAATGACGTACAATTTCATAATGAAAACTCTGTTTATTAAATAGATCAGATTATACATTTAATTATGTTCCCTCAAGTTCACTTGTGTAAGTAACACTTTTGTGGCACGGTAGTTATATTTTAATTTTTCATGACAATTTTAGATAATGCTTTAGATTCAACACCCAAAGAACTACGTCAGTAAACAGAATTTACAGTATCATTTTTTCTGAAATTGTAGTGTACCCATTCAGCCCCTCTGTGCAGGTATAAGAGAACAATATGCTAAGTTTGGGGAATAAAAGGGGAACAGGGTTGACTTAGATTTAGAACAAGTGTATATTTATACAGTAATTACAGAGAAAATTTATTTTATTTATTATTATTATTATTTATTCTATTTTTTTTTTTACTATGACAAAGCACAATTTACATCCACTGAAATATAAATGTTGTATGTATTTTTCTGCGAACAGCTGGAAAGAGGTGAGCTTGTTTTAAACTGAACCTTGATGATATATCATACACAGTTATTTGGTGATAGTTGTGTTATGAAGCTGCTCGTGTGAAGTTGCTGAGATCGGTGAATAAGCTTTCATGAGGTAAGTAGACTCGTGAATTATAAATCATAGCAGAAACTCATAAACTCATTTCACTACATGTCCAGTTTTATTCAGTCTCCATCATGTCTCCTTTAATAATAGAATGGTTAAAAATGACAATAATAAAATATCAATATAAAATTATAAAAAAGAATATTGTCTTTCTAAATCGATATCAAACATAAGATTGTTGTTTAGGCCTTACATATCATGTAATATTAGAATAGGTTTCAAAATACTTACTGTATAAATGATGAGTAATATTACAGGTTGTTACTCCTTTATTCCCCAAACATCACGTATTATTCCTCTATACCTACACTGAGTTACTGAATAGGTTCACTATAATTACACAAACTCACACTGTAACTTCAGTTTACTTACGCAGTTCTTTGCAGGTTGTATATCTCGTTGTTAGTCCCTTATTCCCCAAATATTGTTCCCTTATACATACACATATGCTCTTTATAGATACACTACTATTACAGAATCACCATAAATACAGTACACTTACGTAGTTCAGACAGGAACCACTTTGGCAAGTTTACTTGAGTTTATTGAACACAATTTATCTTTGGCGGTATGGTTCCTTATGGGGCTTCTTACTCCCAGAATAATTGACATACTAGAGTTTTACCATTAACCCCCCGGGACCATGAATTTTAGAAATACATAACAATTAAGTCTTTAAAGCAAACAGTGATAATCATGTGGATGTGGCAGTGATACGTCTATCCTGTAGCCTGTTTATGAAGATGGGTAACACGCAGCGGTGTGGTCCATACCAGCTAAGATTTTTTGGAAGCCTTAGTGATCTGAAACAAAGAAGACTACAGCCAGAAGGTGCGCAGTAATGTGCTCATGCTCATAATGGGGAGGGAGGGAGGGTTGCGAGCCGTTGAGCATACTTACAGAGCAGTAGTGGCACGTATATATATGTCCCGTGTCTAATAGGAGAGAGGTGGTGATTGGAGCGATTTGACAGCTGACCGCATCAGCTGTTCACAGACTTGCCTCCGTGGCCTGACTGAACTAACGCTGCGCTCGATTTCTTAGCGTAGTTCTAATCTAAAGGGTTACCTGATTTTAGGTATTAGATTTAAACATTTTACATTTTTTGCAGCTGACCCATGAATCAAGGTTGTGTTGGTTAGTTTGGTCTGTTTAGACTCTGCTTGTAGATACAGTATCTACACCTGACAGCAGAAGCATCTTTCTCCATTGACACCATTAAAATGTAGCTGTATATTATGAAAGGAAAACATTTCAAGACAAGCTCTAAAAATATCTCCAGAGTGTCTCATTCATTCTGTGTTCAGTCTGAACTCACCAGTGACCCACAGTAGCTGTGTGTTGCTGTAGGTTGAGTTATATGCTGGTTTTCCTCTCTCTGCTGAACACACATAAACTCCTGTGTGTTTTAGATCAGCAGAACTGACAGTGTAGTGTCCTCCAGCTCCTCTGCTGCTGTCTGAGAGACGATTATAATGATTGCTGTTGTCTGTATGAAGTGAAAATGTGCAGTTACCTCAAGAAATGAAAGTCGTATAAATGACCGTTGTTGGTATAATAAGAGTATTCAGAATGATTCAATATTTTTAATCTCTCTGTTTTTTTATGAAGCCAGTTTATTCAGATGTTACTACATGAATCTCATGATATCTTACCTGATGAGACAGTTTGAGTGAACCAGCTGAATGTCCAGCCTGTAGAGGAACCATTAACCTGACAGATCAGAGTCACTGAATCTCCTTCAGTCAACCACTTCTGTGGAGAAACACTTAACACTGCTCTGGGAACTGAAGATGAGAAATCACTCATTAATAACATGTTAAACTTGTGTGTGTATGTGAAGAGATGATCAATCTCACCTGATACTGTCAGTGTAACTTTATCACTGAGGAGTGATGTTCGTGATCTGTCTCTCTCTGATCCATAACAGAAGTATTCACCTGCATCAGACTCAGTAACAGAACTGAATGTGTGTTCCTGTAGTTTACTGGAAGCATAGCCTGAAGTGTCTTTATACCAGACGTACAGCCAGTTAGTGACTCCTTCACTATATACATCACATCTGAGAGTGACTGTCTCTCCTCTGAACACATGTTGAGCAGGTTTGATGCTCACTGTGGCTTTTGGTTTTTCTGTACAATGACAACAATTCACAATAAAAATAACATACTGCTTTTACTGTGTGAACAGTTACTTGAGTCTAAAACACACATAACTCAGATGAGACTGAAGTGTTGTTCTCTATGGCTGTTATAGTCATTTCGTCCCCTTGCAATTATAAGGTTCTATCTGACATGTTTGTCAAAATTTAGTTATTTACATATTCTTATTCTGCGACAATTTATTTACATTATGTGATGTTTTATTTTAAGTTGTGTACATTTTGGTATTTTTTATTGAAAAAACAAAAAGGTTCTATCTACTGAAGTCTATAACTAAAACTACTCAGAACGCAGATAGAACCTTATAATTCCAAGGGGACGATTTATGAAAGATCTGTCAATATACAATCATTGAGGATTTGGAAACATGAGTTGTGAAAGTTTTGTCTCTCACTGTTTAGATTTTGATTTTACAGTATATAAGAAACATATCTGCTGCTTTTGAGACTGATAATTCAACTTGTTAAAAGGATGCATTTATAATCATGATAACATGATAACAATTACTGTAGAATCAGTCATATGTCATGAAATATATGAATCAAATCGACTCACCTTCAGTATGTTGAGAGAAGATGTTTGAGATCAGCACTAAAAACACAGAGATACCTCATTACAATGTGAACATTGAGCTGGTAATTATAAAGATAAACTGAGTCTGTATATGTGTCTAGATAAACATGAAATCATCTGACTGGTATTTCATAGATTTGATCACAGCAGAGAAGTGTTTAGGGAACTTCACTCCAACAGTCTGATCACGAGCAGAAGAATAAAGACAAACTCTTACTAACGGTGAACTAGTGAATATTACAACAACAGCAACAATAACTGCAAAACAAACCAACAGAACTGATTCAACAGCATTACACATCACAAAACTGAATCACTGAGCAAACACACTGATCTACAACACAACAGAGAGCATTTCTCTTTCACAAACAGCACTAACTGCACACTTCCTCTCTCAAACTCATCTTTCACTCATATTTGAGTTTAGTGAATACATCATATATCATGAACTGCAGCTGGATTTGAAACTTATGTATAACTTTACATCATATAATAACTATTCCACTGAAACACATTAAGAGAGAATAATACTCACAGAGCAGAAGAGGAAGTGGACTGAGCTCCATACTGACTGAATGATGTCAGACGCTTAAAGACACAGAGTGTGTTAAAGACTCAAGACTTCCTCAAACCTGTGGTCAGATCTTTAGAAACCTCAGACAGATTAAAGACACACAAGTGTACCTCATGTGTTACAGAAGATTGTTTGATAATGTTGATAATCTTGTTTTCACAAAATGTCACACTGACTAACATGCAAGTTTTCTACAGAAATGTTGTCATGATCCTTTCAGTATTAAACTGAACAGTATTTATTTGCTAATATGAAAAGTTGTATTCTAGTGTGTTTAATGAACAAGGGAAATGGAGCTATATATTGATCGCTCTTTTTAAATAGTGGTATTAGCTGGATTTATACTACGAGGATGTTAAATGCTTGAATCTGATTGGCTGAGGCAAGTTCTGAAGTGTCCAATTATCTTCTGTGAAACACACAGTGAATGTAGTTCCAGGTGGATTTAAAAATCTCTCCCGTCCAACTCCCACAAAAATAAAAAGCGTCCCAATCCCGGAAGAATGACCCCTGACAGGAATCTGTCAGTTACAGTAAAAAAAGATAAAAAAAAATACACTATTCTACTTTAGTTCCAAAATGTGGTATTTTGCTATTTTATTGAACAAAAAGCCATCTTATACATTGCACATTATGCATTGCACAAATATTACATTTCATGCAAATCATCCATGCTAACACACACGTTATCTACTTTATCTTTTTTTGTGAAAGTAGACATTTCACTCTCTATAGATTTATTTTTCATAAACACAATTTCAAATTATCTTGCTCTAGTTCACATGACCGAAATCTTGTTTGCTTTAATTATTTTACAGAAGCACAACGTTTCTTTGTTATTCTGAATGCACACAAATAAACAGTCTCAACAGATTCAAAAGATTTATTACTTTTATTTGTATGACCAAAAATATTTTAAGAGCAAGTGAGAGGTGCCTCCATCTTCGAGCGCCGCTGTTCAGTTTCCACACACACTTCAATAGCACACATTTCTGTTGGTTAACATTAGATTGAGCGACCATGTAAAGTTATTACATCTTTTAGATGAAAAGCTATATTTGAGGTCTAAGAATGATAAGTGGGCTTTTGGACGTCCTGCCCGATGTACGCTACTGTATGACATAGACCAGCCAATAATAATCTGTCCATCACGTGAACATCATTCACACCAAAGCTAACAAACAGAAGAACATAAAGAGACAGGGCAATTAAAATTGAGTTCAAAATTAAAGGGACAATAAGTAGGAATTACTCCCATCTAGTGGTGAAATTGTATTTTGCATTCAAACTAATTTTGCTCTCCAGCGCCTGGCTTTTTCAAATGTGCGTTGCATCTACGGTAGGCGATATGTACCAAAAAGCTTGACAGGATGTCTTCTAATAGCACTTCATCGAGTTTTCCTTCAGGTGAACAGGTGTGTTATTTCAAACAAACTGCAACATGACAACTAACAAACGAATGTTACAGTATGAATTACTGACTGTGGAAAACATGAAATATTGTAATTAGTAGTTATGTCTAATTTATTCGTTATATTTTCTGAATTATATGCATTGTTAGATATAAAAAAAATATTATAATATAGATTGTAACACTGACTTACCTGTCAAGAAGAAAACTGGCCACTTCAGCGTCTCTTTTGAAATCTTTATCAAGCATTAGCTCTTTCCACCTAGAAAAAGCTTCCCCGACATTAACTCTTGTTTTCTGTAATCTACGGTCACGTTTCCTTTTACGTTCTATTTTTGACTGTTTTGGCGACGATGTTTTCTTCTCCTGTGGCGCGGCATATGTATGGTCCATAATAAGAATGCAATCCAGACTTTTAAACTTGCCGGTGCAGTTTCAAGCGCCTCTCACTGCTCTGCACCTGGGTTTCTGGCTCTGACCGAAAACGCGCTGTGGAAACGCGTTGGCTTAGTACTTTTTGTCCCTCTCTGCTATTATAGTTTGGCAAGATGGCGGAACAACATGGAAGCCTCCGTCGACCTACCCGTCCCATGTATATAAAGATAATAAATTCTTCATTTACAAGGATTAGTTTAAACATTGGCATAGGTATTTGTACACCATTGAGGGCATATTTATGAATAAAAATATTGATTTTAGATAATAAAATACCTAAAAAGTTACTTATTGTCCCTTTAAAATAAAGTTTAGAGATTATTTATTTAGAAGATAAGCTATATTTGTGTATAAAGTTGGGGATCAAAGTGTTATTACGATTCCCTGTCCTGCTCTCTCCAGCTGACATTTCCTGGGCCGTCCTAATCCTGTGATTAATATTGATTTTGTTTCCAATCCTGCGTGATTCCTGTGACCCGTGAGAGTCACGAAAACATGTCAGCCTCTAGTTCCAGGCAGCTCTCCTGACCACTTTACAGTTACATATCACTTACACAGTTAACAGTAATAATGGTCACGCAGTTTGCACAAAAAGGCATCAGCACTGTCCTGATGATTTTATCAGTAAACCTTTATAGTCTAGCAACTTAAAGGCTAACTTTACACATGAAATTTCTCACCAGCGAGGAGACAGAGCTGTTTAGAGATGCACAGAGGTAGACTAATTCACACAAGCTCTCTCTCTCTCTTTCTTTCTCTCTGTGTATGTCTGTCTCTCTCGCTCTCTTTCTAATGACTTCATTAATAACTGCATTAGAATGCTATCAACAGCTCAAGCCTCCGTTACCAGCTTTAAAATAACATGCTGAAACTAGCACAGGATGCGTTGGATGAGATGCGGAAGAAATAATCCTACTCACATTAGCGATTTAAGTATAAAAACCTAATAAAAAACCTGAATAAATCATCTGCCAATTATCTGTAGTCAATTATTCCTTACTTATGTATTTACATGGCAATAAAGTGAACAACAACAGCTTCCTCCCTCAGTGGTTAGTGTGGAAGAGCTGAAACAGAACAAACCAAACCACAAATATGATCTTAACATCAACCTATTTCTATTCTGTCAGGCCTCTGACACAGATATATTTATACGTGTGAACACAGTTTAATATTCATACACCAAGGCCAGGGATGAGCATTAAAACTAATTTAATGATTATTTATTTCAATCTTAATGAATCCACCTTCACAGACAGTTCACTATAGATCTCCTGAGGAACAGTTCCACTCATTCTCTGCTATAGGAGAGGAAGAAATGTGTGAATCTTTTAAATCATCTTAATCAACATCATGTATGTTAGACTTAGACCCTAAACCAGCCTCTTGTAAAAAAAAAAAAAAAAAAAAAAAAACAGAGTTACAGATGACCTGCTCTCTCTGTTAGTGTTACTTTCTCATTAGACTACTGCACTATCATGGTTGCTAGGAAACTTTGTTTTATTTACTGTGTTTTTACTTTTTGTGTTACTGCTAATAATTAACGCTTAGCTAAATTTAAAGGGTTCATCCAAAACTGAAAATTATGTCATTAATGACTCACCCTCATGTTGTTTCAAACCCGTAAAACCTCTGTTTCTCTTTGGAACACAGTTTAAGATATTTTAGATTTAGTCCGAGAGCTCTCAGTCCCTCCACTGAAACTGTGTACAGTACAGACCGGAAGAGAAGACAATGCTGAATAAAGTTGAAGTTTTTGCTATTTTTGGACCAAAATGTATTTTTGATGCTTCAACAAAATTCTAACTGACCCTCTGATGTTACATGGACTACTTTGATGGTGTTTTTCTTACCTTTCTGGACATGGACAGTAGACCGTACACACAGTTTTCGTCGCTGCTTGGAAACTTTGTTTCATTTTCTGTGTTTTTTACCGAGGTAAATACATGCTGAAGTGGCACTTGTTTTTGCTTTTGCCTATCACAGGACTCCCCAGTTTTGATCTGCTAAATAGTGAGGTGTGGTCAGCTGACTTCAATAATAATAACAGGTACAAATATAAAAGTGGTAGTTTCACAGTGGCAGCTGTCGTGGCAGCCCTCGCATAAAGACCGACGAGTAAAACCATCGACTCTATCTGCGTGACTCAACCAAGCAAGGACACCGACAAGGCGTATTGCTATTCTCCCATTTCTTTACTTTTTGTATAGCTTGTTCTCAAATACTTATTTAGGTCACTTGTACTCACTATGTGCTTTCAGATCTCTACTATCACTGTGAACACTCAGAGAGCACACACTGTACGTTGAAGGCAGGTGTATCCCAAAAATCTACGGCCTGTCCTCTACTATGACACTCTCTATTCCAGTTGGTCTCTGGAACTGCCAGTCTGCAGTTAACAAACCAGATTTCGTTTATTCTATTGCTATTCATTCCTGTCTCATCCTCATGGCCCTAACTGAGACTTGGATCAAACCTGAAGATACTGCAACTCTCGCAGCCCTCTCCACTAATTTCACTTGTTCCTACACCCCTCGTACGACTGGGAGGTGTAGAGGTGTAGAGGAATCACATGCCATTACTGTAACCCACCATGTTAAAATCCACTTTGTGGTCATTTATCATTCCCTAGGAAATTTCCTGAAGGACTTGGATGTGTTACTGTCAAACTTTCCTGAGGATAGTACTCCTCAGGTACTGCTTGGCTAGATAAACCAGAGGCTGCTGGCTATAACACTCACCTTGTTTGATCTCAAGCAAGCATCTACTACAGTGACTCACAAATCAGGTAACAAACTGGACTTCATCTATGCATGCTGTTGCTGCATGGACAACTCTTCAGTTGCTCCACTGCACACCTCAGACCACTTCCTCATTACTGCTTACCTCGCACTTACTCCTGAAGCAGCTCACTCTCCAACGCTGGTCACCTTTTGACGGAACCTACACTCACTCTCTCCACATCGCCTATCATTTATGGTTTCATCCTCACTTCCTTCACCCTCTCAGTTTTCAGCTCTGGACACAAACAGTGCTACTCACACTCTTTGCTCCACTCTAACATCTTGCATGGACAACTTTTGCCCACTGTCTTGTAGACCAGCACGCACCACCCCATCAGCCCCCTGGCTGTCCGATGCTCTCCGTGAACACTGCTCTAAACTCAGGGCTGCAGAGAGGAAATGGCGGAAATCAAAAAACTTTACTGACCTAAGTATGTATCAGTCTCTCCTCTCCTTAAGAAACCATCTCTAAATTCAGCACTTCTTGAAAATTACAGACCGGTATCCCTTCTTCCATTCATTAAAAAAACACTTGAGTGAGTTGTGTTAAACCAGCTTTCTATGTTTCTTGTACAGAACAACCCCCTGGACAGCAACCAATCTGGCTTCAAAAGTGGCCACTCAACTGAGACTGCTCTGCTCTCGGTTACTGAATCCCTGTGACTAGCAAGAGCAGCTTCAAAATCCTGGGTATTCATCTTACTGGACCTTTCTGCTGCTTTTGACACTGTTAATCACCAGATTCTCCTGTCTACCCTCAGAAAGATGGGCATCTCTGGAACCACGCTCCTGTGGGTGAAGTCCTAACTCTCCGATACATCCTTCAGCGTGTCTTGGAGGGGTGAAGTTTCAAGTCAAAACAACTTACTACTGGGGTTCCTCAAGGCTCAGTTCTTGGACCACTTCTCTTTTTCATCTACATGACGCCATTAGGATCTGTCATTCAGAAACATGGCTTTTCTTATCACTGCTACGCTGATGACACCCAACTCTACTTCTCATTCCAACCAGATGACCCGACGGTAGCTGCTCACATTTCAGCCTGTCTGAGTGACATTTCTAGCTGGATGAATGACCATAACCTTCAGCTCAACCTTACTAAGACAGAAGCTAACTCATCATTTCATCAGAATTACTCTATACAGCTGGGTTCATCAACCATAACTCCTTCCAGGACAGCCAGAAATCTAGGAATTGCGATGGATCATCAGTTAAGCTTCACAGACCACATTGCTAAAACGACCCGGTCCTGCAGATTTGCCTTATACAACATTAGGAAGATTAGACCCTTCCTGTCAGAGCAAGCCACCCAACTTCTTGTCCAAGATCTTGTTCTATCTAGACTGGACTATTGTAATGCTCTCCTGGCGGGTACTTCCTGCATGTACTGTCAAGCCTCTGCAATTGATCCAGAATGCAGCAGCGAGGGTTGTCTTCAATGAGCCAAAAGAAGCTCATGTTACTCCTCTCCTCATCAGGTCACACTGGCTACCAGTAGCTGCTCGCATCAAATTCAAGGTACTGATGCTTGCCTACAAGACGACCACTGGCATGGTACCATTATACCTAAACTCACTAGTTCAAATGTATGCACCCTCCATAAGCTTGCGTTCTGCAAATGAACGACGCCTTGTGGTGCCATCCCAAAGAAGTTCAAAATCACTCTCACAGACCTTTTCCTGGACTGTGCCCAGCTGGTGGAATGACCTCAATTTGAACAGTCTTTAATCATTTTCAAAAAACTACTATTGTCCTCAAACCTTCATTACTCTGTTTATGTGGTAAGTAAACTTTCATGTACTGGCTATCGTTAGCAAGCGGCTAACCTTTTAGTGGCTCCATAGAATGCGTTATTTGTTTCACACTTCAGGCGACAGTGCAGACTACACTGGTCACTGAATGTTTCACACTGTTGATTGTGTAGCGATGTAGTCGGGAAAATCTGAAGAAAGATATAGCTGACATCAGACAAGCATTAATATTTAACTGAGAGAATGATGTGAAATGATGAATGATGAAATAGTTTGCATCAAGACGCATTACTAAGAAATTCTAGCTGATGGTGTCAAGATGGTAGATCAACCACATGCAATGTGAGAAGCTCATTTTTTGTGGTTTTAAGATCTTGTTTTGTTAGTGCTTCTTGCAGAATGATAAATGCCAGTAAAACTAAACACATAATAAGTTTAATTTAATTTAAATGTCAGTATCACCATCGCTCATATTTGGTTAATACCTAGGGCTGTTTTTTTTTTTGTTTTTTTGTTTTTTTGCTACTTTCACCTAAATTTTTCAAATTCAAATGTTAACCCTACACAGAATGGAGGAAATAATTGAATAGGAGACATTTTTTTCTTAAAGAAAACCATTTGATTTTTAAAATATAAGTGTTATTCTTAATGAATAACATTTTATACATTTCAAATGTTACAATAAACACACACACACACACACACACACACACAAACAAGACATAGGCACTTTTTTTTTGATGAATAAAGTCTCTTATTCAGGTTTACAGTCCAGTTTACTTTGTTTGATGCCACTACATTCTTCGAAATCATTAGGCAGAAATGTGTGTGTGTGTGGGACAAATACATTTCTAAGCTTAATTTAACTGCTTTAAGTATCATAAAAATACATACATATTTAAGCTTTCAAATGAACCCATATATGGGCTGTTCCCATATAAGGAAGGCTATGTAAATGAAGCATAAACATTTTTTACATGATTTTGGACCTGTTTGTGGGTCTGCAGTGTTTATAAAGGGTTTTTTCTTATTCCAGTTTTTCTCAGTTGCTTAGACACTAAAATTGATTATTCAAGCCAAATTTCACATACACAAAACACATTTTCCAAAATATTTCTCAGAAACAATTAAAGCTATTTGTGTGTTTCACAACTCTATTCATCATTTGACACCATGTCTTCCTGTTCAGTCGTGTTCACAAACCATTAATGCCACCAACACCTGTAGTTGTCACCATGTTTACGCTAACATGCATCATTTTCACACTGCAGTCAGAACCACAGGATGAGTAAAAAAGAATCACATGGGAATTAATTGGCTATGAATACAACAACAAAAAACAAGAAACAACTCAAGAATTGTTTAAAATTGCATATAACTGCACACTAACTGTAATAATTGATGTTGATTACAGTAGCATTTTGTTCCAAAGAGCAAAATATTTAATGCTTGACATGCAAAACCTTACGAAAGGTCAAGGTTCATTTGCTTTTACTGTGACACTGTGAAAATGTTTTACTTTGGCCTGTTGCGATAAATAAATAACCATCTAGGAGCAATTATTTGATCTAACCTCGGGTTACTTCAGACAAACGTGATTATTGTGCTTTTATTTACAACACAACACAAGAGGGAGTCATACACCAAAAGAAACATTAGAGCACCAGTTTGGTTTTCATGCACTACAGTATATAGCTTATATCATCTGAAGTCATTACATATCTTAATGTGATGGACAGAATTGTATTTAAATTGTTAAATTTAAGTTTACAGAAATTACAGCATGTCACATTCGGTAATGAGAGTCACTCTCCAAGATGATGTTTTCCTATTATAATACTTGATGTGTAGATAAAAGTCTGGGGATTTGTATAAAAGTGTAATGTATTCAAGTGTGATACATATATATATATATATATATATATATATATATATATATATACATATATATATATATATATATATATATATATATATATATATATGTATATGTATATATATATATATATATATATATATATATATATATATATATATATATATATATATATATATATATATATATACAATCACAATAATGAAAGTAATTTGGTTTAAAATTATTTTTTTTAATTATAAAAAAAAGTCTGAGTAATCTGTAATAGAGAATCAGATTTCACCAAGGATAGCAAAGGACAATAAAATATAAACACTTACAAAACTATAAAAGTTTGTATTAAATGACTGGCCAAAGTATATCACAGAAGTAAACAAAAGTTCATTATTCAGATTCAAAACGCTGATTTCTATATTACCATTTAAAATAGAAGAAATCACCTTTTGAAAGTAAATGTGTGGTTCTAATAACTATATTGCATTGACTAAAGTGGTTCAGCACAGAGCTTCTGGATTCCATGTCAGAATGCCGGCTCATTATTGGCAAGCTCCTGCGTCAGCTTCATACATATGTGTCGTGCTGCTCACGTTTACAGCGTCTGCCAAAATTGAGCCAGCATTCTGGGGTGGAATCCAAAAGCTCTGCGCTGAGTTTACTACATGAACAGCATAAGAAATGAAAAGAAACTGTTGAACAGTTATAGAAGCGAGATTCTATAATTAGGACATTCCCTTGTTTGCATCACATGTGCTGTCAGTGCAGGACAAGGGAGTTGAGCAGTCATTGGACTATGCTATCCATGGTTTCAACCAGGTCGTATAGACAGCGTCAGTTATTTTAGTAATAGCTGTGGTTGATGTATTTATTAGCTATCTAATGTGGCCCCTTTATTATATCAAACATCTTTTTATTAAAGCAGGTAATTTGACATAAAATTCACTTGTACATTCTAAGAGCTTTTTTATAACCAATTAAAAAAAATAGATAAAATAAAATACAAAAGGTCACTTAAAACTTAAAGTGGTACAACTTTAAAAAGGCAAAACAAAACAAAAAAACACACACACAAAAAAAACCTCACAAGACTGACCACAATCCCCCACAATATCCCAACCCCCTATCCAACCATCTAACCCCTTCCCATTTATCTTCACCCTTCCTTGTAGAGACCTTCACTCTAAAACCATTAACATTGTCACGTATTGTGTGCTAGGATGCAGACTTTTGCATTGAATTTGTAGTTTTTAGGTATGATATGAGGGGTTAATGTGGCCCCTTTTTATGCCCACATTATAAGCCGGCAGTGTATTCCCAAGCACCAACATATTGCTGCATTTTCCCCATATCACACAAGTGTTGCTTATCTGGGTGCATGTGATTATGATGGTGTAGGAGCCGATTTGGCTCGGTGCCAAAAGGTTTTTCAAGCTAGCGCTAGAGCTAGCGCGCTGTAAGAATTAGTGCTTATGCTCTTCTGTGGCTCGATGCGGGCTGGGCCGGACAGTTTTTCCCACATGGCGGGGGTTTTATTGTTCCCCATATGTAATGTCGAGAGACCGACTCGATTAGGGAATGTCTCCCGGTTACTCACGTAACCTTAGTTCCCTGAGAGGAGGGAACGAGACATTACGTAACCTGCCGTGTGGAAAACCTTCCAGCCTCATAACTTTTTTTTTGGCGCCCGCCGTCACCTATATTGGATGGCTGTCAGCCAGTTGGCGCCACTGGCTATTTGTAAGCAAAAGAGTTATTCAATCATAATTTCGAGGAAATTGATTTCCCCATACTTAATGTCTCGTTCCCTCCTCTCAGGGAACTAAGGTTAAGTTAGTAACCGAAGACATTTTCTCGGGAAAGTATGTGAAAGATTGGCGGAGTTACAATTGCATTCCAGGTTTGCCAGGTTTTCTCAAAACTGCCAATTACTAGCCCAATTAAAGGGGTTCCCCTGTAGAATTCACATTCCAAGGGCTAAATATGACATTATGGGGGTCACCTCAACCCACGAACAGGAACAACAGTGTTTTAAAAAAGCCAAATTTCTGTGAAAAAACCGCAGACATGGCAATCCCGGTGCTTTCTGAGCTGTCACGATGGCGCTGCTTGGGTCTCAATCAACAAGATATTTCAACTGTACGCTCACGTGAACCTGCAAGAATTAAGTCTCTCCAGACCCACAGACAGAAACAAGGCTGTCGGTCTCCTTTGGCATCTCACCTCCATCTATTCATCAGTCTACAGCATTATAAGTATCATATTTGTTTTATGCACTTGGGCATTAACTTTATTCTCTGTGAGGTTATATACTCACAGGTTCAAGATAAAGAGCTGGACGTTTCATTCTTATCTAGCAAACTCGCACTGAATAATTAACTGTTGATCAAATTAATGCAAACAATTTTGGAATAACTTGTTTGTAACGAGGCATTTTTAGGCTTCTTTATAAAGGCTACAATCTTTTATACTGAAAGATTGTTGCTTGCATTATTAATTTCTGTAAAAATCTTTTGTTTAGCACACTAAAGGTATTTTTTGTCTTAATCATATGGTTTCATCTTTGAACGCATGGTTTTGGTTGGGCTCCTGGTCTATGTCTCTCACTCATAGCAAACTATGGGCTGGAGGAGCATGTTTAAGGATATTCTGCACATGCTGTCAAACTGTCGTCATCAGAAAACAAATGCATTACAAAGTGGAAGTAAATGTTCAGATTTCAAAGACAAACCATGATTAATTGTTTACATCAAGACTAGCAATGTGTCCTAGCAAGTAAAGTCAATTTGGATTCTATGCGGACTTTAAGCTATAATCAAGGCTTGTTTATTTTGGCATCTACTAGTGTTGGTTCATTCTGTCCCTCATACCTATTGAATTCAGTCTTAGTTTGTTTTCGTGGCAGTTTGTATAACACTACTATGGTCATCAAGTAAGTTTGTCCATTACGGATTATGAAATTCAGCCTCTCTTGGCCTTCACATATCACTGTCTATTGATGTCTTTGCTTAACACTGAGTATCTCTTTTATGGTCCTGCTGATCAGGCTCATTTTCTATTTTGGGGGGAGAATCTTTTTCCTCTGTGGGTTCTGTCAGTTAGATGGAGTTCTATCAAGCGTGCACAGGAGTCTAGACTACAGAATGTTACATATCAATGTATGCACTTAAGGACCCTAATTCTACCTCTATCATTTAACCTAAACTAATGGCCTCTCTTACTCAATTCGGTGTTTAGAATTCCCGTAATCCTCATCTACTGCTATGTACATGGTCATCATCTTATTTCTGTCAAGATTAGACTCTAAATTATTTCACATAAAACCCAAGGTACAGTATAGTACTCTTTGCAAAATACTGGTGGTGGTCCTTCACATATCCTCATGTTAAGTCAGTCACGGTCTTCTCATACAATGGCCTATCATGATCATCTACACCTAAAGCTTTCACTTCTCACAGCCAGTCGGGCCTCACATGGCCTAATTCTTCACATTACCTGCCCTAGAGCAGCTTTTGCTCATTTGTCCTTTTGTGACCTTCAGGTAAGTGACTATTATTATTTACATAACTGTCTATTATTGTCCTTCGCAAAACTGGCCTGTGATGTTTTTCTCTGCCTAGCTAGGCTCTTCTTCGCGGCCATTGTGGCTTTTCTTTTAAGGCATATCGGGCCGTTCCATCTTCTGTGGCCCGTCGGGGCCTTTTCTGTGGCCTATCTGGCTTGGCTCGGTGTTCATCTTCTGTACTCTCTTCACAGCAGTTCAGTCAGAGTACTGTTTGAGTGCATGAATTACTTCAGGATATTGGTTTGTTTTAACTCAGAGGTATTGTCAGCCACATTAATAAAGATAACAGCTTAAGTCATTTGTGGATTAATGCTTATTGGAGATGTGAAACGTTTCAAACGATTGAACTGGTTCAAGTAATTCATTCGCGAACCGGATATTACTAAACTGCAGTGAACGCGCTCACAACAGATCAGAAGAGAAGACAATGCTGAATAAAGTCGTAGTTTTTGATATTTTTGGACCAAATTTAATTTTCAATGCTTCAAAAATTCTTACGGACCCGCTGATGTCACATGGACTACTTTGAAGATGTTTTCTTACCTTTCTGGACATGGATAGTAGACCGTACAAACAGTTTTAATGAAGGGACAGAAGGCTTCTAGGACTAAATCTAAAATATCTTAAACTGTGTTCCCGAAGATGAACGGAGGTCTTACGGGTTTGAAACAAAATGAGGGTGAGTCATAAATTACATAATTTTCCTTTTTGGCTGAACTAACCCTTTAAGAACTACCATAACTAGTCTAGTTTCTTCTATTAAACCATCATGAGCTATTATTTCAGTTTTCCCTATTTTTAATCTGTGTTTATTTAGTTCATGTACTAATTATTGTTCTGTGCTTAATAATCATCTCTATCATTGTCTTCATCTTCCTGTTGTTCTGAAAGATTCCCCTCAGCATGTTGTAAATTAACTTTCTCCACATGTTTTTTTATCTTCATCCATTTTTATTTGTTTTATTGGTATTATATTAAACACGTTTAGCATTTTCTTAAATTGTCTCTGGGTGGAAACCAAATCAACTCAGTATTATTTAAACTGATGTTCTTGTTCATACAGAACTACTCTCACATGTAGGTATTAAAGGACCCCTCTCCTATATACTCTTGTATGTTTGTGGGCTTTACTTTCACTGACCAGGACATCCCCCTCTTGACAGATTTATGGCCCTTAAAATCTTCTTTAAGACTTCTCTAACCTCAGAAAGCATTTACCTCTAACTTACGAGATTCTTACTTATTTTGTGCAAATTCAACCCTTTCTAGGTCTATACAATTTTAGTCTACTCAAGTTTTTATAGGATCTGTTTCACCTATCAAACACTATAATCTCGTGTCTAGAACTTATTGTCTAGGATGAGCAATTGGTCATTGATCCTGGCCAGTAATCAATGATCTATATTCCCCTGACACACTGGGCACCATGTTTTACAGTGCTAATTATACTATGCCTTCAACCTTATTTTATTTATTCTCAGGTAAGGTAATCTGTTCTCTAAGGATTAAAATTTTCATACTTCCAAACGGATCACAGAAGATTTCTTTGTGGTCTGCTCAAGTTTAGAAATCAGAGTCTTTTGGCAGGCAAGCTTCTTAGTTATAGTTAAGCATAAGTTTATTGTATATAATGTTAAATGCGTAACAAACAAAATTTTATTATAAAAAAAAATACAATAATAAAAACAAAGATATATAATTTGCTTAGATGTTTAGAGGCATCAATGTCAAGACCACTGGCACCGGAGAAGCTGTTCCACAGAACCAGTATCTGGTTTCCTCATTTCACTTCAGTCCCTTGTAGACAGCAGGTGGATTCCAGTGTCTTGTGATGTCATGAGGTCTGGATATACCCTAAAGAAGCTCTCTTTAAGAACCTTCCATTTTCACTTATTTCTCCTCTTTCTTCATTGATGCCTCCTGCTCTGAGTCTGCAACACAGCATTCTACAGTAACATCCCTTGTCTTCATTTTTCTTAAGCAAAGGTCTTATTAGTATATGTTTCATTTTTAGCTATAATTTTGCTAATATATGCTATAAATATTTGCTCAATTAATGCTTTAAACAATTATAACAAACATGTGGCTTCTTTCTTAATAAACCACTTTACTAATAAAAATATAATATATGTGGTTACAATATAAAGGTATCACATATAAAGAAAAAGGCAAACTTGCAAAACAACAATTGCATATTGTTCCTCAATAATACATTTCCAAATAATGATACATAACTAATAATATTCAAAATATGCATTGTCTTATTGAAGATACAAATATTTAAAATTACAGTTAAATTACAATAATGAAGCTTACAATTGTTTTCTGAAAACATAAATAGCCTCAGACAAACAAGCAAGCTACAACTGAATTATTTTTTACCATGATTTTTTCCAACTGTTTGTGATTGCTGAATACAGATACAAAAAAAAAAAAAAAAAATCATTTTACAGTTGAGCATAGCTACAAAAAATTATATTCATAATTTCCATTTAATTGTAAGAAATCTCTTCCAGACCTGGAAGTCGTCATTAAATTGTCAGGTGTTTCCAGGTTGTTCATGACTATGGCCCAATCCCAATTATATTTTATACCCCTTCCCCTACCCCTCTGCCTACCCCTTCCCCTTGTGCCTTGAAACAGAGTGTCAAGGGGTAGGGGAGAAAATATTCCCCTAAGGATTGGGACACCACTACTATGCCGTCACACGTCATCATTTGTCGTCTAGCTCTTACAATACACACATATACTGGTGTGCTGGTGTGCATAAGAGCCTTTAATTATCGTTCTGTATTAATGAGCTGCTTACTGACACACACACATTTCGGAAGTCACGCAGATCACACACCCAGGAGAAAATAAACTTGTCAACGCTGCCCCACGACTTTCAGTAAATACAGTTTAAATACTGAATTGCTACATTATATTTTCCAGCAGCGAGAGGATAAAATGGCTTTTTTTAAGTAAACTCACTCTAAAAAGATAAACGCACAGACGCGAATACTCGCAACTTCCATTTCTCTCTCTCTCTCTCTCTCTCTCCCTCTCTCTCTTTCTCTCTCGAATAGGCAATATTTGAGAAAATGGTTTAGCGGTTTCTAATTATTGGGGACATTAGTCTACGGCAGTTATGACCCTGATCAGACATATGCACTGTGGCACTATCATGCAGTCTGTAATGATATGAGGTTAGCAAATATTAGCGATTTTTTGCTAACATTTCTTTGAGTAACATGACCATTAATATGAACTCACAACTGAATGTAACATAAAACAAATTATTACTTTTCGTTAAAATCTTTATTTATGCCGAAAAAGCTTCCATTTATGTGTCTTTTTGTTCGCCGTAGCAGCCATTTTTCCGACATAATTCATACCCCTTCGTTTGAAGTGTGGTCCCGAAAAATCTTCGTTTGAAGGGCTATCTGGCCCTTCCCCTTACCCCTACCCCTCCAACCAAAAGAGAATCGAGACACCCCTACCCCTTCACATGAACGCGTGTAACAGATGGGTAAGGAAAGGGGAAGGGATAAGGGGTAGAATTGGGATTGGGCCTACAGTGTCTGTTGCAAATATATTTAAAATCAAGAAGACACACAAAAAAAGGAAACCTTGTCTCAATCAACAGTCAAATGATGAGCTGCTGCCTCTGCTGGTATCGAACAGAAAAAAAAGAAAAAGAAAAAAAGACGACAACACTGTTCAGTACTAAAAGATCATCTGTTTTAGCCTATGTTTAATGAATACAGCTCATTGCTTTTCAAACATAAAACATGCATAGTCTCAGAACGCACACGAAGAAAACAACTCGTTAACACACACACACACACACAATGTTGATGTTTTTGCAGATGTTTTTCCGGTGTGGGACACCGAGAACCATCTCAGACAATTAGGAGTCAGAACATCATTAACATACAGAGCGCAGCTGTTACAACAGGAGCAACTTCATTTATATTAAGGACAGTAAACTATAACTGTATACAATGTTTGAGCTTTGGATGTTCAAGGTCAATTTTGACTCTGTTGAGCCCAAGCTTCTACATGTACTTTGTCTTTGCTGTGTTGTAATAATCATCTTCATTGAGATCATCAATATCCTAATCATTTTTTCTTACACTAGGTCCAATTGCAATGTCTACAATGAATAACAGAGAAAAGAATAAGACATTTGTTTTAACTGAATTTGCTCCGCAAATATCCCAGTGATAATTAAGATGGATTTAATTATTTAGAAAATAACTACTGCCTTAATAAACGATCAACATGACATAATTACCTTCTGTAACATCATTAGTTACCTGTGCTCATGTCTTTATTTCTTGTGGCATGAAGACAGTCATAAATATGAGCAGTTCCTGTAATAAATCAATGCATCTTATGAATTTAAGCCCACAGAAAAATACTGCTTTTAAGTTGACACTGATTATAGCTCAAGTCAGCTAAATATGTCATGTGCTATTAACATTATAAGTGACATGTGAAATATTTTATGCATTATTGATAATGAAATGAAACTGAATTACATCAAATTGCTTTAGAAGAGGGGGAAACTATTTAATAATCTTGTAAAGACTTCTGGTCAAATATTTAAGGTTAATGAGTAAAGACTGACCAGACGTGAGTGCTGTATATACGTCTTCACTCTGGTTCTGCTCTGATGTCTGACTGCTGTTCTTCTGTTGACCGACACGAGAGCGAGACTGAGATCTTCCACCTAGACAAACAGAAAAATATTTTGAGGAAATAACAGGGTCAAAAAATTACAACAAAATTGTCCTTTAAAGGTGACCTATTATGCAAAAGTAACTTTTTTCACGTTTGAACACAGTTGTGTGGCCGCAGTGTTTTAAGGCAAAAAGAGCTTAATAAAAGAATGGAAGAGAAGATGGGGAAAGGAAATTAACGGTATACACTATTTTTCTATCCAACCAAACAGAAGAAGCAGAAGGGTTTTCCTTGTGCAGAAAGTATAAAAGTTAAATTGGCAGAATTGGAGTTGAAGTGGTTTCTGTTACTTCTTTGTTTGGTCATAGTGACAAGCACAGACTGATCTTTGAGTTCTTCAGTCTATCTCACAGTTACTTGAGTATATTGAACACAATTTATCTTTGCCGGTATGGTTCCTTATGGGGGTTCTTGCTGCCAAATTAATTGAACATACAAGAGCTTAAATATTAACCCCCAAAACATAATGAGAGGTATTACTGCCCAAAACATCCTTGTTCCATTCATACAAAAGAGAAAAGACCATGTTATTTGGATATTCTTAATGCAGCCTACTGGTTAGCAGAGGGGTATTTTCCCCTCTAAAAGGAGGAAGAGAATAGCATGCCCCTCTTTAACCCTCTGGAGTCGATTCCCGCTTATATACGCCTTATGAGTTATTTTCTCAAATTACACTTTCAGTTTTGATCGTACAGATAGGTGCAATACATCAATCGTATATGTAAAGGGTTTACTTTTATTTACATACACAAATAATAACAACAAAACTTGTGCATTTATAAAATAAAGACAACAAACAAGGTGTGCTCCTTGCAGCCTTGGTCTCTGCTGATCTTCATTTACAAATGCGTCATTAAAATGAACTGTAACTCAGTGAAAAGTCAACGAAGAGACATCAGAGATAAATCTATAGAAAGCTTGACATGTCTACTTTTAAACTAAACAAGTGCTGCCAAAAACAGATATTCTGTGATAAAGTAATCCATATGAAAACAATGCGATGCCTGTCTTTCACGTCTCCCTTCATTATCTTCTAAAGCAACCACTCCCCCGCGCAGAACGTGCTTTTCAGATTATAATGTTTCACTGAAGCACTCAGCTTGTAAATGTCCACACAACAGAAGACAACACAACGAGACTATTCTTCAAGTTTTTTTTATTTTATTTTATTGTTTGCTTTGCACTGAGAGAAATAAGACATAATTCACCCCAAGAAGATGTGATGAGGATTACCTCAGGATTTGAGTTTTGGGTTTCCTCAGAAAAAAAGAATGAATTGCTTTATTCAGCAGAGATCATAAACATATATATATATATATATATATATATATATATGAAGAGTTCAGATGCAAAAACCTCTAAATGCCATCTGAAATTTTCATCTAAAATTAGGATTTTTATCAAGCTCCTATGCTTAGGTTGAGTCATTTTACTTTAATGGCAATGTGCAGGTCCTTTTCCAGGCTATTAAAGTGAAATAACTGAACATAAATATAGGAGCCTGAAAAAAATCCTAATTTTAGATGAAAATTTCAGATGGCATTTAGAGGTTTTTGCATCTGAACTCTTCATATATATATATATATATATATATATATATATATATATATATATATATATATATATATATATATATATATATATATATATATTTCAACATTACATGATACCAGTCAATACCAATTTGCTAAAGCAGTAATTTATTTTTATTTCAAGCAATAAAGTATTTGTACTATTAAAAATAACTGCATTCTATTTGAATATATTTTACAGATTTCTTTTATTTCTGTGATCAAAACTAATTTTTCAGAATCATTACTCCAGTCTTACTCTAAGTTTAGCAATATACACTATACCGTACCATTCAAAAGCTTGGAGTCAGTATATATAGAAATTAAAACTTTTATTTAGCACTTTATTTAGGATTTCTGACTGTAGTGTGACTGTAATGATGCTAAAAAAATCAGCTTTGAAAGTCAGTTTGATTGTTTAAACCATTTAACTACTCTCACAAGTGAACCTCAAATTATTTTGTGGGATAATTAAATATATTCAAAATAAACTACTAAAATAAAATTATATAAATTAATTTTGTCCTCACATTCTTTCTTGTAAGTCTTCCCTCTCAGACACATACCTGACTGAATGCCTCATTATTGCCGCATTTACACCGAAATTACCCAGAACAATTGTACCAGAAACTTTTTTCCCCAGGAATTATTTTCCCCCCAAACCTGTTGGTTTCTGTGTTTCCACCACGGTTTAAAGTACCAGGAAGTTTAGGCAAATACTCTGGTGACGTAGGTCTGCGTTTCTAAATACAAAGTACGCACATTTTGGACTTGCATCCTCTTTAGACTTGGGAGTGTGATGTCCGTGACGACGCAAATCAGGTAATTCTGCAAACAACAGCGTACTTGATAACATCAGTCAGGCTACTGCAATTTTCCCCACTGTATATTTACAATAAAACTGTAATGTGTATATATATATAATATAGATAAATTGAATACAGACCAAAGATTACCTGTTAGATTTACCCAAAATTAATTCTATTTTATGTTTAACCACTAAAGATAAATCAGAGCCAGCGGCACATACCAGAAGGACTTGCCGAGGTGAGACTGCTCTATTCGTATACATGATCACTGAGCTCCCGCTGTTCACATGTAGCTAACCGTCTCATAAGTGAGTAAACATGATGATTTTCACATCATTTTGAAGCAAAAATTCTAGGCTACAAGCTCCAAGTTTGACAGTCTTCTGAACAAATGTTCTGCATGTGTTTTATGACCTTATTTTAGATACTACAAAATGTTAGTTTTTCACTAACCCATACACTCATGTACATACATGCTATTTATATGCTATTTAGCCATGAATACATTTATAAGCAACTGAAAAAAAAAAAAAGTCAAGGCATGTCAAATTTTTCCAGGTTAATTAAAGTAGCGAGGGGTGTACATCTCCTACTGGGGATGAACAGAAGGCCCCTGTAGTTATAGCAGCAAGGGTGTTCTCTCCAGTTGGAGAAAACAGCAGGTCCTTTTTCTTTTTGAGGGGTGTTCGTCCCTCTCTGAGGGATAGAACAGCAGGCCCCTACAGTTATGGCAGCAAAGAGTGTCCTCTCCAGTGGGCAAAAAAGCAGGTCCTATTTTTTTTCTTTCTTCTCTCCTTCTCCTCCTCATTCTCCTTCTCTGTCTCTTTCTTCTCCTTCACCATCTCCATCTTTTCCTTGTCCATCTCCTTTTTCTCCATCTCCATCTTCTTCTCCTCCACCTCCACATTCTCCTTAAACTCATTCTCCTTAAACTCATTCTCCATGTTCTCATTCTTCTCCATCTTCTCCTTCTCCTTCTCCATCTTCTGCTTGCCCTCTTGAGGGACTGACAGCTTGCAGTGTGCAGCAATGGTATATAACATCCTGAGTTGGAAGTCTGATGCATCGTTGATATGCCAATGATGACCATCAACCCATTGCTTTGAGCATAGGTATGGAGAGTGTTGAAGCTGTGGTTGTTGCTTCGCCTATGCGGAATTAATGGCTGGTATAAAGTGTGGGGTCCATACCACATATCATGAGTTGAAGCAGTCTAAAGGCTGAGAGATGTGGTGTGGGGAAAACGATGGCTGCATCTGAACTGGAAAAAAGCTACCTTCAGAGGATGCATCCCAAGGTCTAAAGGCTCAAGGCACGTCCGAATTCAATGTTAGCTTAAGATCCTGTCTCCTAAAATGCCTTCATCTGGCTGATTTTTTGAAGGCAACATAGATGTATCCTCACTGCCTTTGATATCCCACAATCCTGTGCATTAAAATCTGTGACAAGCCAAATATAAAAATGGCATTTGAAATAGCGGTCGTTGTTTTTTTTTTTTTTTTTTTTTTTTTTTTTTATGTAAGTTTTGTATGAAATATCCACTTATCACCAAACTCTCTATTATTTAGCTGTGGATCGTGCTGTAGACCATTACTCTTCCTCAGAAGCCTGTCCAAAATCAGTTCATGAGGTGCCTTCATGTATAAAACGCTACCTGCAAGTCATTGCCAGATATGCAGCGAGTCAGCTGCCTAAAGTTTCGGATGCAGCCAATGACTTTTCACTAGTGATCCCCTATGGTTTTAGAGGACGATTAATCCTCTTCGCTCCCCGTTGTTCAAAGAATAGTACACCAGGGTTCTTGCACCTTCCAAAGTTAAATTCAAGCACTTCCAAGGACATAAACATTTTCTATGGAATTATATTTGTTTGAAAAAAATGAATGTAACTTTATAAAACTGAAGGTAACTTTTTCAGAAACTATGAAAAATATGCCATTACATAAGAAGAAAAACACAATGAAAATGAAAAAAAAAAATGAACTCAGTCCGACAAATTTAACAGGCTCTTCAAATTTGAAGTGAAAGTGTCAGCCAAGTATAGTGACCCATACTCAGAATTTGTGCTCTGCATTTAACCCATCCAAAGTGCACTCACACAGACCAGTCAACACACACACACACACACTGTGAACACACACCCGGAGCAGTGGGCAGTTATGCTGCGGAGACCAGGGAGCAGTTAGGGGGTTCAATGCCTTGCTCAAGGGCACTTAAGTATTGATGGTGGAGAGAGCACTGTACATGCACTCCCCCCACCCACAATTCCTGCCGGCCCTAGACTTGAACTCACAACCCTTCGATTGCAAGCCCGACTCTCTAACCATTAGGCTATGACTTTGCATCATTACATTACATTTAAGCATTTAGGAGATACTTTTATCCAAAGTGACTTACATTGCATTCAGGCTAAAAATTTTCTCCTAACATGTGTTCCCTGGGATTCCACCCCCCAACCTTGCGCTTGCTAACGTAATGCTTTACCACTTGAGCTACAGGAACACATTCTTTTTTAAAATGTTTTTCAAAGATTTGTTTTCACTAATCGTGGATTCTGAATCCATTTCAAAAGACTTTGCTTAAACTTTGCAGTTTTTCGTTTGGTGTTTTGACAAACCTCTCGTGGGGGCAGGCATAACAGTGATCTACTCTGATTGGATAGTGAGCTTTTGATGGACAGGTGCTCTCTGATCTGGAAGTACAGACATCAATCAGTGGTGCGCATATTGGAAAGCTCTCACTGTGATTCACAGAGTTTTACTTTGTTATACAAACATATTTTATTTGGTCAGCACAACTTTGATAAAAATGTAAAGGACCAATGTTTTTTGATAAACCTATTTATTTTTCTAGCAATTTTTTTCATACATAAATATAAATTTCAGGATGCTAAGCCCTACTTTTTTATTTTCTATAAGGAACTTAAATCCTGCCTGGACACTCTCAGTCCACCCAGCAATTCCAAAGCCCTTAAAACTGTCTCACTGTGTCATTTGCATCATATTCTCCTGACTATATAATCTGTAGTTGTACTCGCAATTGTATTTACCCCTGGCATTGATTCTGCATGCTCCTAGCAATTCAATAAAATAAAATTAAAAATTAAAAAAATTAAAAATAAACACATTAGTAACACATGCTTACTTCAAGCTTCCTTGAAATACAAGCGGAGGAGGAAGATGATGCCACTTCGTGTCTCTTAGAGCTCATCTTTACAGACTGAGACGATCAAAGGTCAAATATTATTTACAAATATAGTAATACAAAGCATAACATATTGCATACAAATCACCGAGAGAGCTTTCCAATATGCGCACCACTGAGTGATGTCTGTACTTCCAGGTCAGAGAGCACCTGTCCATCACTATCCAATCAGAGTAGATCATTGTTAAGCCTGCCCCCACGAGAAGTTTGAGTCAAAACACCAAACGAAAAACTGCGGAGCGTAAGTGAAATCTTCAGAATTCACGATTAGCGAAAATGAATCTTTAAAAAAACATTAACAAAGAATGAAGCATATTTGAAGAGCCTGTTAAATTTGTGCGACTGAGTAATTATTATGTTTTCGTTGTGTTTTTCTTCTTTTGTAATGACATACTTTTGATAATTTCTAAAGTTGCGTTATTTTTATCTTTAAGCAAATATAATTCCATAATTTTTGTGTTAAATTATCTGTTTACATACATACTCTTTTATTAGTTAAAGGAACCCTCCGACTTTTTGGGACTTTAGCTTATTCACAGTATCCCCCAGAGTTAGAAAGTCCATACATACCTTTTTCATTTCAGTGCATTCTGTAAGTGTTATTCGACGCACCCACCGCTAGCCTAGCTTAGCACAAAGACTGGATGTAAATGGATAATGGTAGCATAGTAATCCCAATAAGTGCAAAATAATGCAAACATTTTCCTATTTACATGTTGTGATCTGTATAGTCACAGTGTGTACAAATAACAAGGCTATATGAGACAGAGCCCATTTTTAATCGTATAAAAACTGGGAACTATAATCTCACTAGGCGTAAGAGCACAGCTTACGTTACTTGGGCGGCAACTTCATTCTATCCACACATCCTTTAACCTTTTCAGTTGTGAGTTTAAAATATTCTAGCGGCCCCCCCAGAGTGAGTTTATTTAAGATGACTGTTAGAATGTTGCCCTTACAGTTTCCATGACGGCACGTCAGGATTGTCATGTGACACACTGCGTCTACAGTAACACTGTATGAAAGATGAATTGCTTTTATTTCGTTTTACCTTATTTTATTTAAAATATTATACCATGTCATGAACAATCTGATATTCCGATTCATAAATATGTGTAAATTAGTGTTTTGTAGTTTAAAAACCTTTCTAAATGATCTTGAGCACGATCTGTAATTTGAGATGGGCACCGCAATGTTTTTTCTTGCTGCAGTGCAGAGTCCTGTCAGTCAGATTTACAGCACGTGAATTGATCAATCTCTCCCGAAATACAAGTAATAAGTGGCGGATTAACTGGGTGATGAATAGAATGAACTTAATTGTTACTTACACTATTTTTATCTGATATGAATAAAGCTCATCTGCAAATTAAATTTGAATGGATTGTTATTATTGCTTCCATAGACATATGCGTGTATTTTTCAAACTCTAAATGTATTGTTTTAATCGAGCGCAGCGTTAGTTCAGTCAGGCCATGGATGCAAGGCTGTGAACAGCTGATGCGGTCAGCTGTCAAATTGCTCCAATCACTACCACTGTCCTATTAGACACTGGACATATATATACATGGCACTACTGCTCGATAAGTATGTCCAATGGCTCGCAAGGCTCAAACTGCTCATGAGAGGCATCACTCGCTCAGGAACTATCAGATGGTGAATCTATCTCCACAGCAAGCGTTAAATCAGGTTTTCGGCAGCTTTTGAGTTTCTTACCAGATTTCAGTCGTGAACTTAAGCGAATTCGCCATGTTGTTTGTCATGCAAAGGACAGAATTGATATGAGTGAGCTCTTGATATAGACATTTCGCCCGCGATTCATTGTCAGAGTGTACTAATACGACCGAATCACAAGTTTACACGAGAACTGCTACCCGCTGGAAGAAGCTATATATTCAACAAAATCAAAGCAGTCATGAACAACTGGCAATTTCAACTTTAATTCATCTCTGGACATCTTCATGAAGCTAAGCAAGTTATTTCATTTTTTATTGCCTAGTGCTATTTTGGCAAACATAGCCTACTTCAGACATTGCTTATTGTAAAAGCTATTGTTCAGTTACGTTGTGTGTCACGGTTCATGAATGCACCGTCTCCTGCTCATCTCTTGTTACGTCATGTTGATTGTTTCATGTGGGTATTACCACTGATCATCTGATCAGCAGCAGCTGCAGCTCATTCCATCAAGCCTACTTAATGCTCTGTCTTTCATCTCTTGTTTGTCAGATCGTTGTTTGAGGTCCTCCGTGCTTCATGTCTGTTCTTCCATGTGTTCTACTTCATCCTGTCTTGTTCCTGTTCGGTCAGCCACCATCATCTCCTTACCATTACTCATCCTAATAAATATCCAGTACTCGCATTTGCCTCCTGTCCTTAATCAAAATCGTGACAGAATGATCTGACCAACTATGGAGGCAGCGAGAAACCGTCATCTGCCTTGGAGGAGTTTTTCAGCGCCAGTGCTCGGAGGATAGACTCCCAGGAGAGGAATCTTAAAGACACTGGTCGCACGGTTCAGGCTTTGGTGGCACAGGTGTCCGAGCTCACCCAACAATTACAGCTTCTACGAGTTCCCACTGCGCCGCTCACACCACCAATTCCTCCCACACCACCGGAGACCCCTCCCAGCTGGAACCACGTCTCCCCATTCTGGAGTCGTACTCAGGTGAGCCTAACTTTTGTAGAGCTTTCTTAACCCGATGCGATATGCATTTCTCTCTCCAACATAGAACCTTCTCCAATGAACGAGCCAAGGTGGCTTTTGTTCTGACCCTGCTCACTGGGAGGGCGGCATTATGGGGGAATCAAGATCCATGCTGCGCCTCGTTCCAGACACTCGCCACTGAGATGAGGCGGGTCATTGATTGTGCTGTCGCTGGGAGGGAGGCGGCGAGGATGCTAGCCAAATTACGTCGGGTGAAAGATCCGTCTCAGACTATTTCATAGAGTTCCGTACACTGGCAGTGGAGTGTCATTTGAACGAGGAGGCGCAGTGGGACATGTTCCTGCATGGGCTGGCTGACCGCGTCCAGAAGGAAATCTATGCCCTGGACCTTCCTACTTCACTCAATGGGCTCATCGAACTGGCGCTGAGGGTAGATGCACGTCTGACATGAGTGGAGCGACGGAACCTACCCAGCTCCACACCTAAGGCAGACAGAGGTGCGAGTCAACGGAGGGGGCGCGGCCAGCCCCTCCTACGATCACTAGCCCATGCAGGTAGGGCGAGCTCGGCTTTCCCAGGAGGAGAAGGAGAGGCGGAGGTCCCTGGGCCTATGCCTCTACTGCGGGGGGACTGGTCATCACGCCTACATCTGTCCGGTAAAAGACCAAGCCCGGTAGTAAGTATGGGGCTACTATCGGGTGGGATCTCCGCCGAGAAGACCTCATCATCATCTACACTCCTCCCGGGAAGATTAAGATGGTCAGCACAGATTCACGACTGTCAAGCACTACTGGACTCAGGGACTGAAGGTAATTTCAGGGACAAAACACTAGCACACAGACTTCAGATTCCCCTCAGACCCCTCACGCACCACATCACGGTTCACGCCCTTAATGGACAGAGACTACCGGTCATCTCTCACATCACTGAAGACATCACCCTCATCACATCAGGCAACCACTCAGAAGCCATCTCCTTCTACATCCTTGACTCCCATCCCCATAGTCCTTGGTCACCCCTGGCTCCTCTTACACAACCCCAAGATAGACTGGCAATTAAATTCCATCCTGACCTTCAATAACAAATGTCATGAGTCTTGTCTAGTGTCTGCTTGTCTGTCTGTTTCTATGTCTGTGTTTCAGGAGGAGGCAGTGGATGTTAGGGAACCTAAAGGCAAATTATATTCACTTTCTGTTCCAGAAAGTGAGGCTATGGAGAAATATATTTCTGATTCTCTAGCTTCTAAGTTCATCCGCCCTTCCTCTTCTCCAGCGGGGGTGGGGTTCTTTTTTGTGGGGAAGACGGATCGCTGCGACCTTGCATTGATTACCAGGGACTGAATAACATCACGGTAAAGAATATTGGGTTAATATTTGCTTCTTACTGTATGGGCATGGTTCTTTTTATAAGCAGCTCCGCTCGAGTCTGCGCCTGTGGCTGTGGAGTGCTCTGTTAACGCGAGCCCTCCGATAAAGAGAAAGTCTGCTTGATTTGTTTTCCATGGGAGAGCATGTGCTTGAGCATTAAAAAAAAAAAAATCCTGCTCAGTTAAACTAGATCCTAAAGACCGCAATGCATTCAACCTTATGCAGGGTTCCCCAGCATCAGGGTAGGTATTACTGGCATTATAATTAATCACACACGGTGTTGAATGCTACAGTCTTGTCAGATCATGCGTCACTGGACTGGACTCTCTCGAACATCATCATCACAACAGTGGAACGGTGTAAAAAAAAAAAAATTGTGGTGTAGTCCACGAAATGCAATGGAATCATCAGTCATCAATCAGGGGAATGTTGCACATTCTGTAAATTAAATCCTGAATGGATTAACCATCTTTTATGCTATAAAAATCACATATCGAAGGATGTATGAACATGATGTGTCATTCTCCCACAAACATTGATTTTATTTAATTGCATTAATTATTATTGTAAGGACATTCATACAAACCATTGTACTGGTCCAAATGCGCCACCTGTTGGCAATTTGATGATTTGTCTAGAACAATGAAATTGCTAATGCGCCTTAAAATCCTTAAAAAAAGTAATTTACCCAGTCTTAAGTGCTGCTTTAAAATTAAATCTCTATGGAAGTGCTTGGATTTACTTAAGGGCATAAGAACCCCGGTAAACCTTTCTCTGAACAACAGAGGGCGACAAGAAATACCCATCCTCTGAAACCATCCGGAATCACTAGTAAGAAGTACTGGCTGCATCTGATCTTAGGCAGCTGACTCGCTGAGCATCAGGTGTGTTCGACTCACCAGCACTGTGCAAACTGATTGCAATCTGACTGAAGCAGTGCATACTGGGTAGAATATTGTTCGACTTAGACTGCTGTGATGCATATGACCGGCATGTGTGGCATCAAGTATCATGAGAGTGTTTCGAGAGCAGCTGGCTGATTTAGCCTGCAGCTTCTCCAGAGTGACTGCTGGAGTGCTGATGATGACACAGCTGTCACTACAGGCCAGATTCACCACATGACAACGATCACGTGTGTTTCGGGGTTTATTCAACATTTAAGTTCCATAATGGCCACAAATCTGTGTTTTAGAACAGTAAAAGCTTTCAATGTAGTCAGCTGTTGTATTGAGTCACATCATCATACTACACAGATCAAAGCTTATATACCACTCTGTATTAGAATTTAAAAAAACATATGATTATGTGAACTTTAATCTTGAAATATATGGCACCGTATTAAGCAGTTTGGAGTATCTGTGCTCACGAAATGTTCTGAAACGCATCCGTAGTATTTGTCAAATGCATTTTATTTCCTTAACAGTGATAAGTATGCGAGCGAGTGCCATTAACAAGAGCAGAGTGTCCAGCTGACATGTTTGTTTCTCCTCATGAACCGATTTTGGACAGGCTTCTGAAGCAGAGAAAAGTTCTACAGCATGATCCACAGTTAAATAAAGAAGTGTTGGTTATAACCAGTGGATATTTCGTACTACGTACATTTTATAATATATAAAATATGACACTGACCACAAGAGAAAGAGGAAAATGAGGAAGAGGACGAGAAGAATGAAAAGGAGGATGAGAAGGAAATAGAGAAGGAGATGAAGAATGAAGAGGAGGATGAGGAGGAGGATGAGAAGGAAATAGAGAAGGGTAAGAAGAATGAGGAGGAGGATTAGAAGAATGAGGAGGAGGACGAGAAAAATGAGGAGGAGAATGAGAAGAAGGAGATGGAGAATGAGAAGAATTAGGAGGAGGATAAGAAGGATGAGGAGGAGGACGAGAAGAATCGAGACTGCTGATCACCCCTCGCCACGATACCTGAGGGGGCCGCTCAAGCGAGGGACAAACTCCCCCTCAGAAGAAAGGGACTGCTGTTCTCTCCTGCTGGAGAGAACACCCTTTGAGCAATAGCTGCAGGGGACTGCTGTTCATCCTTCAGCAGAGGATGAACACCCCTGCTATTTAAATGGAGATGGAGAAGTTGAATATGTAGGAGAATGAAAAGGAGAGGAAAAAAATATATATATAAAGGAAAAGGGGCTGCTGTTTTCTCCTGCTCGGAGATCACCTCTTGATGCAATACCTGAGGGGGCTGCTGTTATCCCTCAAGCAAGGGATGAACTCCCCCTCAGAAGAAAAGGACTGCTACACCCCTGCTACTTAAAATAAGAGAGGACTTGCTATTCTTTCCCTCACGTTTTAGAGGGGAGAACACCCCTATCCTACCATAAGCTGCATTAAGGACCTCTCTGTAACATTATCTTTCTCTTTTGCAGGAAGGAAACAAGGAAACTACTCTCCCACCACTCATACCAAGCTCAGGGACATGCTGCTCGTTTGCAGTTCTCCTGCTGGAGAAATTACCCTTCACTGCTATTACCAGCTACCTTAATTATAGAGAGGCCTGCTATTCTCTCAATAACACTGTCTTTTCTCTTTGCAGGATTGGAACAAGGTTGGTTTTGGAGGGTTCTTCTTCAGGCCGTAATACCTCTCATTATGTTTTGGGGGTTAATGTTAAAGCTTTATTAAGTTCAATTATTCTGGGAGCAAGAACCCCCATAAGGAACTATACTGCCAAAGATAAATTGTGTTCAATAAACTCAAGTAAACTTGCCAAAGTGGTTCCTGTCTGAAATCAAGCACAGCATTAGTTCAGTCAGGCCACCGAGGTAAGGCTGTGAACAGCTGCTTTGTAACGATTTGTATTGTAAAAAGTGCTATACAAATAAACTTGAATTGAAAAAAACTTGAATTTAATATATATATATATATATAATATAAAATATATAATATATATATATATACACGTGTCACTACTGCTCGGTAAGTTTGTTCAGCGGCTCGCAACCCTCCCTCCCTCCCCATTATAAGCATGAGCACATTACTCCGCACCTTCTGGCTGTAGTCTTCTTTGTTTCAGATCATTAAGGCTTCCAAAATCTTAGCTGGTATGGACCTCACTGCGGAGAGACACCCATCTTCATAACTAGGCTACAGGATAGACGTACCACTGCCACATCTACATGATTATAATTGCTTTAAAGACTTCATTAAAATTCATAATTGTTATGTATTTCTAAACTCATGGTTCCGGGGGGTTCATGTTAAAGCTCTTGTATGTTCAATTATTCTGGCGGCAAGAACCCCCATAAGGAACCATACCGCCAAAGATAAATTGTTTTCAATAAACTCAAGTAAACTTACCAAAGTGGTTCCTGTCTGAACTAGTATTTATGTGTATTCAAATGTCTAAAACCTAAAATATACATTATGTGGTTAATAACACTGCATAGTTTTGATAATATCACAAGATCAGTGCAGGTCTCTCTCTGGCTCTGTGCCAGACAACGCATGAAAACGCAGTTTGAATTTGACAGTTATGTGACGTCACCAAACGTTCAAAATCCCATATGTGGGACCATACTCCCAGGGGCACGGAAGTAAGAATCCCATATGTTGGACCGTACCGCTCAAAAGGTTAATAGGCAATTTTAGTATCATGAAATAAGATGGTTAGTCAATTCGGGATTAAACATTCAGAACCCAAGCAACAAACATTCCTGATTAATGACGGATGATTCCACTGCATTTCGAGGACTACACCACGAATTAATTCTTATTTATATTGTTTCCGCTGTTTATGATGAGGATATTCGAGAAAGTGCATGATCTGAACACAACTGTAATGTTTGACACCATGTTTGATTAGTTAGAATGCCAATAATACCCTAATGCTGGGGAACCCTGCATAAAGATTGTATGGATTGTGAGCCGATCTTAAATGTATACCACAATAACACTTTTCATTCACTTTCACTTTACAGTTTTTTTCAGTCGCTAACAAGCACTTAACCATACTTCAAATACTTTTTTGTATCCTCTCACTGCTCCTGCTCCTCTCACTGCTCCTGCTCCTGCTCCTCTCACTGCTCCTGCTCCTGCTCCTCTCACTGCTCCTGCTCCTCTCACTGCTCCTCTCACTGCTCCTGCTCCTCTCACTGCACCTCTCACTGCTCCTGCTCCTCTCACTGCTCCTGCACCTCTCACTGCTCCTGCTCCTCTCACTGCTCCTCTCACTGCACCTCTCACTGCTCCTGCTCCTCTCACTGCTCCTCTCACTGTTCCTGCACCTCTCACTGCTCCTGCTCCTCTCACTGCTCCTGCTCCTCTCACTGCTCCTGCTCCTCTCACTGCTCCTCTCACTGCTCCTGCTCCTCTCACTGCTCCTGCACCTCTCACTGCTCCTGCACCTCTCACTGCTCCTGCTCCTCTCACTGCTCCTCTCACTGCTCCTCTCACTGCTCCTGCTCCTCCAAATGCTCCTCTCACTGCTCCTCTCACTGCTCCTCTCACTGCTCCTGCACCTCTCACTGCTCCTGCTCCTCTCACTGCTCCTGCTTCTCTCACTGCTCCTCTCACTGCTCCTGCTCCTCTCACTGCTCCTGCCTGCTCCTCTCACTGCTCCTCTCACTGCTCCTGCTCCTCTCAATGCTCCTCTCACTGTTCCTTTCACTGCTTCTGCTCCTCTCACTGCATCTCTCACTGTTCCTCTCACTGCTCCTGCTCCTCTCACTGCTCCTCTCACTGCATCTCTCACTGCTCCTGTACCTCTCACTGCTCCTGCTCCTTTCACTGCTCCTCTCACTGCTCCTGCACCTCTCACTGCTCCTGCTCCTCTCACTGCTCCTGCTCCTCTCACTTCTCCTGCCTGCTCCTCTCACTGCTCCTGCACCTCTCAATGCTCCTCTCACTGTTCCTTTCACTGCTCCTGCTCCTCTCACTGCATCTCTCACTGTTCCTCTCACTGCTCCTGCTCCTCTCACTGCTCCTCTCACTGCATCTCTCACTGCTCCTGTACCTCTCACTGCTCCTGCTCCTTTCACTGCTCCTCTCACTGCTCATGCACCTCTCACTGCTCCTGCTCCTCTCACTTCTCCTGCCTGCTCCTCTCACTGCTCCTGCACCTCTCACTGCTCCTGCTCCTCTCACTGCATCTCTCACTGCTCCTGCTCCCCTCACTGCTCCTGCACCTCTCACTGCTCCTGCTCCTCTCACTGCTCCTGCTCCTCTCACTTCTCCTGCCTGCTCCTCTCACTGCTCCTGCACCTCTCAATGCTCCTCTCACTGTTCCTTTCACTGCTCCTGCTCCTCTCACTGCATCTCTCACTGTTCCTCTCACTGCTCCTGCTCCTCTCACTGCTCCTCTCACTGCTCCTCTCACTGCATCTCTCACTGCTCCTGTACCTCTCACTGCTCCTGCTCCTTTCACTGCTCCTCTCACTGCTCATGCACCTCTCACTGCTCCTGCTCCTCTCACTTCTCCTGCCTGCTCCTCTCACTGCTCCTGCACCTCTCACTGCTCCTGCTCCTCTCACTGCATCTCTCACTGCTCCTGCTCCCCTCACTGCTCCTGCTCCTCTCACTGGGCGTGCTTTTCTCCGTGGGCCCCTTGTTCTTACTCTTCCTTGTCCATACATTACAGTGTTTGTCTTTTTCTGTTTCTGTTTCCAAAAACATCACTCTTCAAAGTCCTCCTTTTATTGTATAAGTGTCAATGTAATAGAAAAAAAATAACCCCTGCCATTGAGTCTAAGCCAGATTGGAATAATTTGTGGTTGGCCCAATTTACACAACATAAATCAGCTAAGATAAATTGTTTTTGAACTGATATTATCGCAGAAGCAGAGGTTTTAATACTGTATCTAAGGTTTGGAACATTGTTTTTGCTATTGTGGGATGTTGTGTGTTAACATTTGTAAATACTACAAAAACGATCCATAATTTTGTTGGGAGGTATAGCTTGTCTGTTCAGAAAATGTAAGCATTGTGGAAATGTGTTCAATGACTCCATATTGTGTGAAAACGTCTTGAAATGTGTGAATGGCATGGCCACAATAGACGGATGCTGTGCTAATTGTGTTTAGAGTTTTGAAAATGTGACAACTGCTTGGACAAATGCTTGTTAGCGACTGAACAAAACTGTAATAGCGACAGTCTTAAGATTTAGTTTAACTGGGAAATTTTTGTTTTATATGCTCGGAAATGCACACTCTCCCATGGAAACAAAACCAAGCAGACTTAACAGGGGACTACTAAAGTATTTAGTTCTCGGTTTAACCATAATTTGTCATTTTGAGCCATCACTGACTGAAGCAGCAACCTCCGGCAATAATTATTATTATTTTTTCTTCCCTCTCCACTATCGGAGGGCGCGCATTGATAAAAAACACACTACAGCCACATGCACAGACTCAAGCGGAGCTGCTTATTTCATTAAAAAACAATGATTAATCATTCAGTGAGAAAGTAAATTATTATGAACCTATATTTACCTTGAAACCACTGCATTAAATTTGAAGCGTTTTCAAGGATTTCAAGCATCCGTATGACCCTGTACAACGGCGAATGCGACAAATATAAATCCTTGACTGTTAGGGAAGGTGTGCGCGGAGTCATTGGAGGCTCGCAAGTGGAGCCAGACGAAAGCATAAATCCGGCTTATGTAACGGCAGGTCTAGCACGATATGATACTGGACACTAGATAAGCCTCAACAAGTGAGCAGTCCCAATACCCTGATAGCTTTAAGCAAAGACCTTGACGTGCAAATTGTGGGGCAGCATCCCCTTACAGAAGAATAGAGGTAGCGGAGGGTGCTCTTTTTATAACAGCTAAAAAGATCAGCATTCCACTTTAAAGCATTACGGCATATGTCAATACTCAAATTTAGGCAACAACATTAGCCCTTTTCCAGATAAGGTTTGCATTAATATGAGCAAAATGTACGATCTGTACATTTAAGTACCAAGCAATTTATCGATAAACTAGTAAGCTTGAGCAACAGCATATCGTTGATTTAACACAGTTTGTTGGAAATAGTCAGATAAGTTTAATGAAAGCATCCCCAATAGATTAGCCTGATGCAGCAGCACGTTCCATATTGACAGCATTGACAACAGATTAACAAGGCTCATTGGTAAATTTAACTGGTAGTGTCAACGGTGTCGTAATACGATATCATGCCTAGCAAACATAACTGACAATTAGCCTTGGATAATGAGCATTATCTAAAGAATGCTCGCCAACATAGCACTAAATATCAATAACAATTAAAGAAACTTTGCTTAGCTTTTATATCCAGAGATGATATAAAGGTGAAATGGTTGTTTGTGGATGCTTTGATTCTTTTTAAATATCTTGCTTCTTCCAGTGGGGAAGCAAATCTTGTGTAAAGTTGTTGGCTGAGTCGTATAGTACAACTTTGGCAATGAATCTGGTGAAGTACTCTGTGGGAATCCTGTCCAAAAATCCTGATTTATTGCTTTCTATGGAGATGGATTCGCCGTCTGATTAGTTCCATCTTGAGCGAGCTATACGCCTTATTCAGCCCGCCGCCATTTTGATTCGAAAACGAAGCTGTGAGGGATAGCAGTCAGCAGCGTTCACTATGGCGTATTGTTGTGTACACGAGTGTGCTCGAAACATTTCTCTCCGGAATGTTTTTCAAGAACACTGACTGGAATCAGGAAGCTAAAGGGAGCTAAAGGGAGGTTCAGTTCCCTCCGTGTTTACATGGACTCAACAGCCAAACGAAAGGAAAACCTTGCGATCGTAAGTGAAAAAGATCTATTCTTCAAATGATGTTATATAGATTAAAATAATTAATTTGTGATAAGAGCGTACAGCTAGGTCATAAGCACCTTTCATACATTTACATGAAATAAATATAAACATGTCAAGTCTTACAAAATACTACTGGGTAGAAACTTTATTTTTATGCAAAGTGAAATGTATTTAATAGTTTGCTGTGTACTGTTTGGTATCAACCCCTTTTAAAATATCAAATTTATGTTCAGAACATTATTTTTGTTTCTGCTTTAGACAAGAAAAATGGCATTTAGAGGAAGAACATGAGGAAGATGAAAGGTGAGCAGAAATGGAGGAAACTAATAAACATGTAAATTAACGTTACTCTAAAAGTTTTGTGTGTCTCATAATCGTGATATGTAAGTTGTATAGTTCAATCAATGACAGAACAGAGGTTGCACAAAATATTAATACCTGCAAAAATAGCTAATAATTTATTTAAGTTGTTTGTTCACAATCTTTATTAGTGTTTGATGGCCCCCATCATTCACTTTTTGTTTTATATTCTTTTTCACTGATTTAGTCATAATAATAATTAGTCATAGGCCTAATCTTAAAATCTGTTTTTTAAATGCACAACAACTGAGCTTAAGGTTACAGATGTTTTTGTTAAATAGGCTCTGATAATTAGCTCTATTTGGATATCTAACCTGTTACCAATTTCACACTCAAGTACAGCCAGTACTAAACACTGCGTAAAACCAATAATAGACAAACAAGAAAATATAAACAAAAATATGAATAAAATATATTCACAATATCCCCCCACAAACTACATACATGTTATTAACCCCTATAATAATTGGTGTTCACATTATTTTATGCAACCAACTGTGTACTATTGTTACATGACTGTTCTCTTCTTTCTCTACAGTTCTACACAGGATGGACCATATTTTCTGCACTATAAGGCGCACTTAAAAGCCTTTAATTTTCTCAAAAAATGACAGTAAGCCTTATAATCCGGAGCGCTTTATATATGGATCAAGGCGTCTTTATATGACTGTTTTGTTGACATTCCCTTTATCACAGCTCTATCTAGTGGATGCATAACACAAACCCAGTCAAACGTTTGACTGCAGTATCTTCTATTCTATGCGCCTTATAATCCAGTGCGCCCTATATATGAAAACAGTTCTAATAGGCCATTCATTGAAGGTGTGCCTTATGGTGCGCCTTATAGTGCGGAAAATACGGTATATAAATGCATCAAGTGAGAAATAAACATGAATATAGAATAGGTGTATAAAATCTTACTTGCCTGCTCTCATTTTCTCTCTCTCTCTCTGTAAGAGCCATATTGCATAATTCATTATTTAAATTGAGTATCACAACTATTTGTGTTATGTTGCATGTTCTGGTTATATTATGTTGTATGTATATATATATATATATATATATATATATATATATATATATATATATATATATATATATATATATATATATATTTTTTTTTTTTTTTTTAAGTTGTAAACCAAGTGGATTTATGTGAGAGGACTGTAAGAAGTGTTAAACGATTGATGTTGAAAATAAACTAAGAAATAAAAGGACATCATGGACTCTTGTGTCGTTGAATAAACGAGTGTAACAAGACAGATATACATCAAAACTTGTGGATTAATTATAAGAAAATGTACATGTCCCATTAACACTCTCAGTTTCTCAATCTAGTCATGTCACAGAGATGCCAAACACTGATCATGATTATTGTGTGGAGCCCATGACTACAGAGGAGAAGCTTGTGGCTGCACAAGAGGAAATTTCTCGTCTGTCTGCTGAAAATGAAGCACTCAGAAGTAATCAGTTTGGCATTCAGAACTTTATGGGTAATCCAAAACTCATACAGTTTTACACTGGGTTCCCTGACTATGACACTGTAAGAGCCGTTTTCTTGGCTCTACAGCCCAGAGCACAGAGCATGGCCTCATGGGCTCAAGTGCAAAGAATCAATCAAACAAACCAACACTCACTGAGGGTTGGATTCCAGGCACAACATCTCTCCCTGTTTAATCAGTTTTTTTTTGTTTCTTTGCCGGATTAGATTGGGCCTTCTTGAACAAGACCTTGCTGTGCGTTTCAGTGTTTCACAAAGTACAGTCAGTAGAATTTGTGTAACCTGGGCAAATTATTTGTACTTCATGCTGAGGAGTCTGCCTATATGGCCAAGTAGATCTGCAGTTGATGAACTTATGCCAGAGTATTTTAAAGCTCTCTACCCCAAAACCAGAGTCATCCTGGATTGTACTGAAATTCGAGTCCAATCTGCCAGCTCTAAGGTACTGAACTCTGAGACTTACTCACACTACAAAAACACGACTACACTCAAATCTCTGGTTGGAATTTCCCCGGATGGGAGCATGACTTTTGTGAGCAGTCTTTACACAGGAAGCATCTCTGATAAAGAGATCACCAAGTCATCTGGCATTTTGAATCTTCTCGAAGAGGGTGATGCTGTGATGGTAGACAAAGGCTTTTTAATCAAAGACCTACTTGATGAAATTCATGCCACAGTAGTTATTCCACCTTTTCTCGGCCCAAGTGGACAGTTCAGCAATGAGGATCTTGCACACACACACAACATTGCTCGTTTGAGGATTCACATTGAACGGAACATTCGTCGAATCAAGGAATATCACATTTTTGATCGTGTGATTCCTTTGTCATTGGCTGGTTCTGTAAATCAGCTCTGGACTGTGTGTTCTATCCTCACAAATTTTCACGGTCCACTGTTTTGAGTTAACATATAAAATCAAAAAAAGTGCACATGGAATCACAAAAGTGCAATTTTGTATATTTATTATATAGTTTATACACTGGATTACATGTATATTTAAGAAAAATGTTTAAAAAATTTAGATCTTTTTTAAATAAAATGATAAAAATTTTATAATACTGAATTTTTACATATTGTAATTCTTACCACATTTTTGTTACAAAAGCATTTCAATATAAAAATGTACCTTTTAATTAGTTTCTCTTTGTAATAACATTTGTACTATTAATTATTTACAGACATGTCTGAAGTTTGAGAGAATTAAAACATTCTGCATTTCATAGGAATACAGTTTCATTTGTCATATTTACATTTTATAAAGATGGTGAATTAAAATCACTACAGGTTTTACACTATCCCTTCAAAGGGTAATTTGAGGTCTTGTTTCGGTTTACACTCTCCTGTTGCAGAGAACAGGTAAGAAACAGCTGAAAAAGAAAAAATCAAGCTTACACTTCAGCTCCTCCCATTCATCTTTGTTGAAATGGATATGTTCCAGGTGTTAATCACTATTGCATTTGACAAAAAAGTCACACCAGGTAAACCTACTAATCTCCATTTGTCCAACAATCTGATAGTAGTACTCGTGGGTCTTTTTTAGAGTGAAGTTCCCTGCTGCATTTGTCAAATACGAGCAGTTTTTGAAGCTGTCTTTGTTTGGGCATTTGATCTCGAGAAGACCGTGGACAGGATCTGCTGTAAGGTCAACTACTTTCCTGTCAGGTGAGGCTCCTAGGTGAGGGGCATGATGATTAATTATTAAGCCACAGGGAAACAATTTTTTTCCAGTGAGTTTTTCATATTCTGCAGCAGCAACAGGCTCAAGTTGTATGCCTCTTTTCATAGCTTTGGTCTGAATGGTTTGTTTTGCACACATGTCAGCAGCTAACTTGTCAAAGTTTTTAACTCTAGAACAGACCCGCTTAAAAGATGTTGATGTGATCCTCTCTGCGCGTAGCCGATGCCAAGTGATGCTGCTTTGGTCCCTGGTTCCACTTTCCAGGTGTAGTGAATCTTCTGATGTAATTATCAGACCTCCGTAGAAATCATGTTCTTCCTGGTTTAATACAGTTGCGTAGGAGCATGGTTGTGTAGGAAGAGGCAGTGTAGGATGCTCTTCAAAGGACACAGTCTGCTGGGGTAATTGGTAGGATAAAACAGACCCTAAAGGTAAGTCGCCGAACTCTGTGGTGACAAGTTGTTTTTGTTGGTTACTGGCAGTTAATAGTTTAAACATGTGGCTTCTGCTGCCTGATGCTTTTAGGTTTTCCCTCATATTCTCTTCAAATTCACTACAGGGCAATGGGACAGGGACTGGGCAGTAAACATTTGGAAGAATTCCCTCACTTGTGCGGTTTACTCTATAGGTACTACTATTTGGTGGTTTTACTTTGGAAACCGATATTGTGCTGATTGGCTTTGGCTTTAGTCCTAATGTTCTTGATGGCACATGCCATGTTTGAGGCAAAGAGGTTTTACTTGCTCTTGGTGGTACAGATTTATGCTCCATTTTTAGGTAGTGAGCCAGTGTGTATAGTAGTCCTAGTAAATGATTACAGTGCCCCAATCCTGCTTTACAAGTGCAGTGGGAGTCTCGGATAAAAGGGTTTTCTGAAGCCAGCTCCACCTGCAAAAAAGCAACAAAATGTTAAGAAAAAGACATTAACTAATTTTTTTTTATACTTTGGTCTTAAAGTATTTCAAAACTATAACGGTTGTTGGTATAACTAAGTTAAACTTACGTTACAACAAGTTATAAAAAAAGTAATTAGTTAGAATCTACTTATTACATCTGTGTAATAAGATACGTCAGTTAATGTTTTTTTGTTTGTTTGTTTTTTTTATATCCCAAACAGCTATCAGCCTAACCGTTTTATTCCCCCAGTAGTACTTATATAAAGAAATGTATATACAACATTAAAGATCAGAAAAACTACTTAAGACCATATTCATGTCAACAATAACAACTTGCATTTTAAAATGACGCTGCTTACTAGAAACACCTGGTATTTAGTATGAACGAACGAACAAACATACAAACAAGGTCCAAAAATGAACGAAGGACCAAAGCTTGAACTCAACATGAACCCTCCTGAACATGGAGGGTGTAACGTAGAAATTTCCTCACAATAACACAAAATACCTTCATGTTGTAAGGCGGCTCGTTCTTTCGCATCGAGCGAAAAGACCGGGCCCTAACACTACAGCCTGCTTCGTTTCTCTTCACTGTAAAACCACAGGTATCATGGACATCAAACACTACAGTTCAACACTTCGAGTTGGCTAAGAGGCTAATGTTAGCAGCACATACAATCAGTATGTAACGTTAGGTCGTTCGGCAACATTAGCGCTATCGTGATCTTCAATGCAGAATGCTAAGCTAACCTCACAAGAAAGTTGAAAAAGTAACTGTTTACCTTCAACATCATGGATATAACCCTCGATCCAGTTGCTGTAACCCTTCAGGAGGATAGACCTGGGAATTTTTGATCCTTCGTCCGCCCATGACTCCACAACATTGAGCGTAAGAGGAGGAAGATAGGACAGGTTCGTAGTCCACACAGCCATGTTTAGTTGTTGTTATTTCCGGTTTACCCTCACAGCCTCGTTTTCGATTCAAAATGGCGGCGGGCTGAATAAGGCGTATAGCTCTTGCAAGCAGTTTGAGCCTTGAAAGCCATTTGAGTATACTTACCAAGTACTACTGCCACGTATATGTCCCATGTCTAATAGGAGAATGGTAGTGATTGGAGCTATTTGACAGCTGACCGCATCAACTGATCACAGCCTATGCCTCTGTGGCCTGACTGAACTAACACTGCACTCAATTTGAGCAAAGATTGTTTCTAAAAGGGGGATCAATTAGCTAAAGCTAACAGTACCATTGTCTGCCTGTTTTCACTGATGCTGCCTTCACGTGCTACCAGAATGATCATAGATAGGAATGTAGTAGTTCAAAATTGCATATGAAAGCAAAGTGAATTTGCTTGAATCTGTCAAGCTCATAATCACAAGTGGGACTTATAAAGTTTGTTATAGGACGTGAGGCACCACGAGTCCAGCTTTGTTATTTTTTTATCTCTCCATGCACCCCGTCCATTCATTGGTGATTCATAAATGTATTATGCACAGTACAATCAGATAACTGACTATTAAGCCAAGTACGTTTTCTGTAAAGATAACAGACTTGTGATAATAGTTGTTATTTGCAAAGGCCAGCATTGGTATGTCAGGTGTCCTAACATTTCACTTACCCCATCAGATTGTCCTACCAGGGCTTACTGCACATGTGCACATCGATACTGCATTAATTTTCTCATTCTGAACAACACATAATTACTGTATTTGCATTACTGTAAGGGTGCTGTAGGTGTAGGCTTTAATAAAGCATAATCTGATGGGTAGCATTTTTTGTTGTCACATTGTGTTACCTATTGTTTCAATGGGAGGTAGTCAAATCTGACAGGGTAGCACAAATCTTCAAGATATTGAAGCCCCACCCTTTTTTTCTGAAAAAGGAGGCGGGAGCACCAGCTCAATTGAATTTAAAGGGAGAAACACAAAAACAGCAAGTTTTGGATCATACCTTGAAAGTGGCAATTTCAACAAGCTATAAAAGTTGATGATGTGCATTTTGAACAAAAACTTCACACACACACACACACACACACTGGGGACATCAGAGACTTATTTTACGTATTGTAAAAAGGGGCATAAAAGGACACTTTTAAGCATACATAAATTTGTTAATTTGTAGTAGTCTATAATATGGAGTATTACCTGCTCAGCAGAAAACTACCCAAAAGACATAAAATCAGTCAACACACAGGTCATGTCAGGTTGGAAGACGTTTAGATAACCAGCTTAGGCTGTTGTAGAACAACAGGTCACAAGTTTAGGAAATGTGTAACTGAATTTTAATATGGCAGAAGATGAACCTTTGTTGTTTCTGTAGCGCCACAGCAGGACCAAGACAACAATGATCAAAACTGCGAGTCCAGCAGTCACTCCAACTATCACAGGATTGAGATCAGATCCTGATGTTCTGGAGGAAGCTGAGATCAACACATTGTACAGTCATATTAGTGCTGTATATTACACAGAAACATTTCAATAGTGTTTACAGTTCCTACTCTCACCTGTGACTGAGATCCAGCTCTTCGGTGACTCTCCTCTCTCTCTGTGTTTGCAGGAGTAGAAACCCTCGTGCGACTTTGATACAGTAGAAATTATCATCTCTGTAGTTTTACTCTGGATGAGTGTCCCATCTTTATAGAAATCAGCTCTGAGGTTTGGTAAATTTGTAAATTGATATAAACAGCGTAGAGTCAGAGTCTCTCCTTCAGTCACAGGATGAACAGGACTCTCCAGAATCACACTATCTACAGAAACAGAGCAAACATCAACTGATGAATAGTAAGAATCAATGTGGTGACAACAACAACAACAATAATAATAATAATAATAATAATAATAATAATAAATAATAATGCATTTTATTTAGAGGTGCCATTCAAAATACCTCCAGAACAACTTTCAAATTAATTACAATCATAAATAAAAGGCAGTTATACAATCAAAGCAAAATATATTTAACATTAAAATAATCCACAAAATAATATTAATAAGGAAAAGATCATTTAACTCTGGTATGGTGTTCAGGTCTGTGGGACCCGTTTTCACTTTATAAAAAAAAAAGAAAAATCATACTGTGACGAGTGGGGCGGGGCCGAGAGACGTGGGAACTGGTCTCGGTCTCGAGTCCCACGGAGGAGATGGAAGGATATAAAACTGGAGCGATGACAGTGACGGACGAGAGAGGACCAGGCCTGGGCTTTATTTTATGTTTTGGTTTTTTACCAAATTTTTAAAAAATAACCTTTTGAATCGGTGTATAATACACTCTTGCAAAGAGTAACACACAGTTTACACTAGAGTATATTGTACACTTTTGGTGTAAAACAATGTACACTGTCGAGGGGTATATATTCAACACTTTTGAAAGTGTTGCTTAAACACCAGACTGGTGGGACCTGACAAAAGTCAAAGGTCAAAAACAGACTCACGGTGTACAGTGATATTAACAGGATGACTGTTCTCTCCAGATTCAGACTCACACCAGTACACTCCAGTGTCATCTGAGAAGGTGGATTTGAATCCACATGTAGATCCTGTTTGTGATCTCACTGAACAACCTTCCAGCCCCCATCCATCTGTGTATCTTCTCATTCTCCATCCAGTAGAGTTATTCTGCCCCTCACAGCTCAGAGAGAGAGAGACAGATGTGAAGTGTTGAGTTCTGCTGGGACTGAAAATCAGAGAGACTGGAGGAGAAACACCTGAGAAGACAATTACAACTACACTTCAGAAATCAGGTCAAGACACTTTTATTGATTTAACACTTCACACAACCTAAATTGTTTCAAAGCAACTTTTCAGAAAACATTAAAGTTGTAATATCTGAAATCCATAAGTCATTAATGAGTATTTCTTTTTAAAATTACTAATCGAAATTGCACCTTAACCCTTGTGCACTGTTCGATTTCTGTGTACACCCTTTATGGAGCGGGTCACCCTAATTGGATTCTATACAATTCTTCAAAAATCACACTATGAAAAACAACAAAGATTCAGGTACAAACTGTAAACTTTTATTATCGACATTTGTCAAATATTCCCCCAAAAATATATCTGAGTGTATGATTTAATGAAAATGTTTTTTAACCATTTTTTTAAACTGTTTTGTTTTGACAAAATTTGAGAATAAACAGTATGCTGACTTGTTTTGTATATACATTTTTTGTACTTTTTTTTACTTCTAGAACATCATAACTGAACAATTAAATCTAGCTGTATAATGAAAATATTTACTTTTCTGAAGTTGGCTGTTTTGTAAACTCATTTCATAAAGTCAAGAATTTACTTCTGACATAAGCACACAGCAAGTGTGTGCTTTTGGCATATGAATTTCTTGCACTTCACACACATGGAGCTGGTTTTTCTGTCGTGCTTGGATGGGCATACCCGACATCTCTTCCGTTTTTTCCTATCATCTTTGTTCCATCCTTCATTTTCTGTGGGTCTGACTCCAGATGCATGTTTCTTCCCTCCATGTTCAGAATCTCTCTGGGTAGCTCAGGTTTGTCATTTGTAATGTGCCATTAATTTTGAACACCATGATTTAGCTTTTTGAAGTGTGTTTGGTTAGGGTTAGAGCACTTTTAGATACACTTACACTTTAGAACTGGAGTTAATACCTTACATACATGAAATAAATGTTTTTATTTTGTGTCTGTACAGTTTCTTTTGAATAGCTGCCTATGAGGGTCAAATTGACCTGCGATTATCACAAACGTAATAGTAATTTTGCTTGTATATGTAAAAAAAAAAAACAGCATGTTGAAACTTTACATGTATGTCCATGATGATAAATGAGAAAAAGTCACAAAATATCAAGAAAAGAAAAAAAGGTTTCATATTATTTCAGGTAGCTTAAACAAATAAATGATAGGTAATTTTTACCATCTGTGGCTGACAAAATATTTTTCTGTATTGAAATAAGTGTGAAAATCCTCATTTTTTAGCTTCATAAAGTAGTAAAAACAAAAACAAAAAAACAATATATAACCAAGAAATTGTATTATTTTGTGTCAGTACTGTTGCCTTAGAGTATTAAAATATGCAGGTCAAATTTACCCGTGAACATCACGAACGTAACAGTAATTTTGTTTGTATATGTCAAAAAACACCAGCATGTTGAAACTTTGCATGCATGTTCATGATGATAAATGAGAAAAAGTCACAAAATATCAAGAAAAAAAACATAGGTTAACCAGTATTTCCAACAACTAGAAAATCGAAACGGGTCAAATTGACCCGCAACATAACACAAGGGTTAATATATCTGTCATTATGCCATCAGCGAGCCAAAGACAACTGTGACAGCAAGCAAAAACCTCCATAAGCTGTTACTATTCATTTTACTAATAACATATCATTTACCTATAATCAAGGTGTGGTCAATGACAAAGTTTTATAATGAAAACACTGTTTATTAAATAGGTCAGATTACATTTAATTATGTTACGCATAAGTCCACTTGTGTAAGTAACACTTTTTTTTGCCGTGGTAGTTATATTTTAGTTTTTTCATGACAATTTTAGGTAACGCTTTAGATTACAACCCGCAAAGAACTACCTAAGTAAACAGAATTTTAAATGTATATTTTTTGTAATTAAAGGGTACCTATTAAGTACCTCTGTGCAGGTATAATGGAACACTATGCTAAGTTTTGGGAATAAAAGGGGACCAAGGATGATTTAGACACATATGTTGCAATCTCTGCCTCCTCCTGGCTGCTTGTTGACAAAAAGAAACGCATATGTGTGACGAAGTGGGCCTTTTGGGTTTCTATATTAAAAAAAAGGATAGTGGGGGGATCAGTCTGAGTTGACAGTGTGAATGTAGTAGTGACACAATCTATGTTCCAGTCGAATGCTAGCAAGCATAGAGCCTTTATGCTGTGAATGTTTACCAATGAGAGTAATAAAGGCCAGGTTCATTGCTGCAACCCAACGACACATCAGTGTTTTGTGCTTCGGCTCTGTTACCCCAGATGTGAAAGGAGTGTGAAAGTTGTAAAAATAACACTGGGGGCTCATCCAGGACCTAACAAGCAAGAAGTAATAATAAATAAAACAAGAAAGTCCGTCGGACATGAAATGACGTCGACACACCACCTTCATCAAGGTTGACTAACCCGTTCCCAATGCCTGTGGAACCACACATACTTTTATCAGCAAACTATGTGAGTGTTCAAAATGTATGACATCCAACTCAGCTGCAGCTCCACCATACAGTTTGAAAAATAGCCCCACTCCAACATTTGCCCTTTGCGACACTAACCAGCTAGCTAACCTGTTCACTTCTATGAACTGTATGGCACAAAACCCATTTTCCCTGGCCCACGCATTGCTCTCCCAGTTCACGTTGTAACAACAATGAGTTTTACATAGTAATTAACTCAAATGATATATAGGGAATTTGAATAATTAATCAGGAATATGATTAATATATATCTCAGATGACAGTTACATTAAATTTTATTGATTATGAAAAATAGCTCAATTGTCTATACCAATAACTAATTACAGGGCACTGTAACTTACTCATTAATATGTCAATATTCCATTCTTCATATCAATTATTGTGATATCTCTTACTGTAAATTACTGCAAATCAAACAGTGGTTTGTCCAGCAAACCAGATTGACCTATCAACTTTCAATAAAGTTATCACTCCTTATAATTCAAGGAAAAATATTATCTGGCCATGAAAACATTATCCTATCCTTATGATAAATTTAGTTTCTAAATTTAAAGCTTGTAGCTAAAGATCAGACCTTTCAGTGACTCGTAATGTGAGTGGGGTGGAGTCCAAGCCAATCATGGATATAGGGTTTTTAATAATTCAACTAGTGATACAATCGAAACTACAAATCACACAGAGTAAATATGCGTACGACAATACAGACAGTAACCTTTATACAAGACATAACGGAATCCAAATAAAAGAGAGAGACAAAAGAGAGCGAGCGAGTGAGAGAGAGAGAGAGAGAGAGAGAGAGAGAGAATGGAGAAAGCGAGAGAGATCACAGAATGAGCTCAGGTATGAAAATCAGTCAGTAACCTTTTTGGAAGCCAACAACAATCAGATCATAGCAATGGCGATGGGCTGCGCGGGAGCGACGTTGGTCGCAGCGTGTGAGAAGGAAGCGAGTCAGCGTAAGAAGAAGACATGCGATGTGAGCTGAGGGACCCGCGGGAGCGACGAGGGTCGCGCAGGAGAGCAGCGTGTCCGAGAACCTAGAACGAGAAGAAGAGAAGAGAGGGCGGATCTTGTCCGGTCGGTTCTTATGGCTTGGGATGGTTCCCGCCTCTTTTTGCGTAAACACCCAATGAACGTCCGCGATCTGAAGCGGGGGAAAAGTTTCTTTGTCTCTGTGGAAACAACCCCCTACTGATTAAGGGGTTGTCTGATTTCATCAGGGATATTCTAGCAAGTTCGTAATTCCAGATTAAATACATTTTTCATTACTTAGCTCTAGATAAATGGGTCTGTCAAAGCATGACGATTACACAGATACCAAAAATAATATATATAAATGATCAAAACATGAAGTTACATTCAAATGCAGAATTACACACATTTAAAGATTTGATTAACACATGATAACACTGCAGATAGCCCCGATTTATATGGGAAACCTCTAATGTACCGCAAAAACAATACTATATCCATTAAGACTACATTTGAGTAAATTTTACCATTCTTTTGTAAGGATTACATTTCCTGTCCTGTGGTCCTGTGTGGTCGTAAAATTTTACGAGCTGCCAAGGAGTGTGGGGGTTGCAGAACATGTCTCTCTTTGAGAAAGTTAAAGTGGGGAGAAACCATTCCAATGTATACGCTAGAAAAATTATAATCCTCGCATAACAAGGATTAACCATGGTACACACAAAACATATTCAAAATACATATAATTAATAAAATGATGAAAGTAAGGAACTTCTACAAAAGGTTTCCTTTGTCTCCAGTGTTGAGGAATTTGGGGGGGGTTTCAGGTCTCCTTTGAGGCTTGCATGGGTATCGTAAAATAATTGAAGTCCAGCCAGGCTGGCGCCAGGCCAGGCATTTAGTGCAAACAGGATTTAATTTGCATGCCTGAATTTAACCCATGAGTCGATGACCTGCATATCTGTTACACCTCCCCCTTTCATCAGATGAAGTCCCTATGTGGACATCATCGGACGGCAATCATCAGGTTGGGCAGAAGACAGGTGAATCGTGATGGTCATGTAGCAGGTGGGTCATGATGGCAGGTGGTTCCTGAAGCTGAGGACTCAGCTTGATGAGGTTCGGTGTTGTCTTTGACCTTTCCCCCCTTTCCGGGGATTCCATCGGAGACCTCCAGCCACAGTTGTCGTGAGTTTGGCTGTAGAGGTTTGCATCTCGTTGAGTATCCTGTATAGGATGAAGGTCACGCCAAGAGTCAGGGCGTGACCAATGACGGTGGAGATGCACCGTGCAGTGTCGGGAGCAGTCCAGGCTCGGACCGCAGATGACGGGTTCAGAACGGGCTGTCGAGGCTGTGCTTGGAGGGCTGTGTCGACAGGAGTAATGTCAATGTGTTGGGTGGTACCTTTCAGTACTTGGTCAAGCAGGTTGGCACGGGTGGCGGTGTCATGCTGGTCGTAGGTCAGCGTAGCTGAGCGCACAGGAGTGTTGACGAGCCATCTGTTACCCACAATCTCTGCTTGCGTTTCTGTGACTTGTGTACGAGGCTTGGCTTCGGCAGGGCAGCGCGTATCGCTGACCCAGGGTTGCAGCTCGCAGATTCCTTCAGAGTTGTGTCTGAGGAAGGGTTTGCTAAGGCAGAGATAATGAATGTCTTTGGACAAAGTACACATGTGCATGTTTGGGGCCAGGTACAGCTGTGTGTCGCTGTCGTGGTAGGCCACCACATTTGGAATGAGTGTTTTGGTGTGGGTGTTGCTTTTCCACATCCTGACACTGACAATGTCTTTAGGTCTGTAGACTTGGCTTGACTCGCTGATGGGTTGGTTCAGGAGCACATTCACTTCTCTCTGTTTGGGGTTGACGTGCCGTAGGAAGGCGCTATCCAGAGAGTTGGCCAGGTGTATTTGTAGCAGGTCAGCTGGCATGGAGATGGCGTAAGACAGCACAGTTGACACAAGGCTTAAGGGTATCATGTATGGTGGGGTTTTACTCGTGGTTAGGCTGTCATTGGAGGAGCTAACCTCCCACAGCATGTCTGTTGTTAATGCTGTAAACAGCTGAGTCTGGGTAAAGTTCTTCTGGAAGACAGTAAACAGAGGTTTCAAGGAGTTTGCGGTCTGGTTCGCTGCATTGACACTGGACATAACAAAGTTTAACATTCTGGCGGCAGCAGCGGCTCTAAGCAAAGCTCCCGGGAACTGTGTGGAGTGGTGGTGGTGTCCACTTAACTCCATTTGTGTAACAGTCACTTTCTCATGTTGGCTGAACATGTGTTTGACATTGGCCTCGGTGTGAGTGAGGGAGTCCTCTCTCCATCGGAACCTTGTACAGCTGTATTCGGTTACAGTGCTGGGGTAGTGTGCCCTGTCATTGGTGGTCAGGAGTCTCAGCGGTTTTCTCGGTGGCAGCTGTCCTCTCTTTGGCTGACAGCATGGCACGGCAAACCACAGCAGCATCCTGGTACAGATAATAGGGAGAGAGAGAGAGAGAGAAAGGGTAGAAAGAAACAAACGAGGGCTGTCTTTGGTTGGACAGGGCAGCCTCTTTGCTTAGTGGGCGGTGACTGGGTTTAGCTCGCCCTCGCCCATGTTTTGCCACATCTTGCTGCTGACATGACGCTTGCCTCATGTTTTGTCAGTGGCTCTGGTACTGCGTGGTGCAGCACATGCTGCGTCATGGAAATATATTGGCATTATCCCCCTTTTGCTCCGTGGCATTACAAGCCCTGGCATTGTGATGTCAGACGGTGCACAACCCACAATATTGTTCTGTGCACGCAGCATGGTTTGTGTATCATGCAGTGGTCTGGGGCTTTGGTTGTCAGTGACTGTAGACTGGTTGTCAGGGTGGATGGAGGGGTCTGAGAGGTGGTAAAGCAAAGTCATTATCGAGGTTTCAGAAGCCCGCATGTCCGCTATGTTGGTCTGTGTAGACAACGGAGCCAGCGTAAGCGATTCTGATGTAGGCAGTTTAGCAAGTGAAGTTCTTATGCTGTGTGTAATCACTTCAACCTTGAATGTGGGTGGGTGGGTTGGAAGTGACCACAAAATGTTGTTTAGTGTGCCAGTTTTGGCAAGGGTGTCAGTGTGATCTTTAAAGTCCTTGTCTAGACTTGGTAACTTCAAGTGTCCTTTTACCTTCTTCCAGTACACAATCACATTTTGTGTTTTTGTGATGTTATCACATTGCTGGAACAGGTGTTGGTGTTTGACATGCTTGTTGTTTGCAAATGTGAGTCCGAGTTCCACACATTCAGGTGAGGATTGGAAGAAACCCAGCGTGTGGTGTAAGGTTTGACCACATTGCAGGTTGAGCCGAACAGCGACCCCTTTGGTGTAAGCTGGTACCACCGTACCCTGTTTGTTGACTAAGGTACAGAGGCATGAACTTGAGCCTGTCGTTAGGCATTGTACTCATGGCTGGCTGCTGGGGTTCCCGTCACCTCTGTGACCTGACCGTCTGGTTCTGTGGGTGTTCCCGTGACCTCTGTGACCTGACAGTCTGGCTCTAGCAACCTGTGTGGCTGGAGAGAAAGAGGTTCTCGCACTTGAGCAAAGTCTTTTAGCTGTTTGAAGTTCAGAAAAGGGTCAAAGTGTTCTAGCAGGTCTTTGTCGATGAGAGATGTATGAGTGTTCATTGGTGGGACATACATGGGATGTATTAGACTCATCGGAACGATTGTCAGGTGAATGGAAACAACCTGTTCAAACTGGATGTCATTCTGTCTGTACGCCTGTACATTCAGTTCATAAGTTTGAGGTGTAAGAGTTTGATCTTGTCTCTTAGCTTCAAATTGGAGTCTTTTGAAAAGGTGAGATGAGCTCACCGTCAGGTTTAATCCTGTGTTGATCAGGTCTTCCCTGCTGACTCCTTTTCGGCCCACCCCCTTTTTGACAAGGCTGCCCAGGAATGTTGGCATCAGGGCAGGGGTGATGATCGGTGTGTGGTGAGGACCGGTCTTGTGTAGCTTCCTGCGAAGACAGGTAGTCAAAACAGCATTTTCTGGTACCTTGTGTTTGTGGTACCTGGTGTGAGGACCTGTGCTGTCTCGGTCAGGGTGTGCAGCTGTTGGCTGTGGAGCTTGGGTGTTGTTGTCACTTTGTGCTGTGACAGTTAGCTCTGTGGTCTGTAGATGACGGGCAGTGTTCTGGGTGCTTGGCTCATCTTCCTTGCGAGATTTCATGTGAAGAAGATCTTTCAGCACCCTCAGGATCTCTGCTGTCTCAGACGTGGCTGCACTGTGTTTTTCTGACATGGGCTCAGGATTGAGCTTACCAGTGTCATGTCGAGAGTGGTTCCACTGCCGGATATTGGGGCTTTGTGTCCTGGATGGTAGGAATCGCTCGCTCTGGTGCGTTGGATGAGCACCACCACGATTGTGTTGCCCTCTGCTGGCTTGGAACGGTATTGACTCTCTGTAAAAATGTCTGTGACTGTGGTGTTCTAGGGCGCCATCTAGGGTTAACTCCAAGCAGTGCTCAGAGACAGAGACTTTGGGGTTTTTCACAGTCTTTTCACAAATAGTATTTTGCTTGGTGCAAGCTTTGTGGGCTAAGTTCCATAATTCTTGTGTAGTCCTGTTACGTGTACATGCTGGGACTCTGAGATGAAAACTTCAACTGGCATGTAGGTTTAGGAGGAACAGAGTTTTTAAGTTGACATCCTGTTCCATACCGGGTTCGTTGCATGCTCCGAAGTAGGCTTTTCGTAGCTGACTACAGAAAGTCTGTGGGTTTTCAAATCGTCCCTGTTTGAGGTCCATAGCAATAAGGAGCCCATGGTCTGAGTTTGGATCAGAGAATTCAAGAATCAAAGTCTGTAGCAGTTGCTGGTAGTACACTTTGACAGTCTCTGGTTGACGATCCAGAAAACAATGCATATCACGGCTGGACGTGATTTTTAACAGGTACAATGTGTTCACATCTGTCACGTTGGCGACAGTTTGCAAATGAAAGTCAATGGCTTGTAAAGAAGCATGAACATCATGTCCTCCTGCAGGATCGGGATTGAATGTAGAGATGCTTCTGGCTAGCTTGTGAAGTTCTCTGTGAGCAGTGCAGGGTTTAGTGACATGCGTTCTCTGGAAGGGTTCTCTCCCCTCCGTTGTTGACAGGTGTTCTTGTAAGCTGGCTGGTGATTTCTTGAGTCGTGAGCTTACACCCCCATTTTCAGCTCTGGGTTCTTGGCTGAAAGGGTTGGAGTGGTGGGCCGGGAGAAACTTTGTGCTGTGCGTTTCTCCGATGCAGCCACTCTGTAATCTGTGAGATTGTCTCAGTTCTGTGTGAACAGTGTCAAGTTCATCTTGGAGCTTGTCCCTCTGCAGAGTAAGCTTGTTGAAGTTAGCTCGGGCCGCTTGCAAGTGTGTTTTGCAGGCCCAGGTTTTATAGTCTCTTTCTTTCAGTTCAGTCTCTGCTCTTTTTAGGAGAGCGTCACCTTGCTGGAGTTTTTTGTTGAGTTCTTTTCTGGCTTCTCTCTCCAGCTGTTCTTTTTGATCTGTGTCGAGGCGAAGATCTCGCAGGGCATTGTGAAGTCTTTCAACTCCTTTCTGTAGCTCTGGATCTGTGTCGTCCTCTTTCTCGCGTTGGTTCTGGGTCTCGAGGAGGAGCTGATCAAGATGACTCCTGGGTTGGGGCCTGGTCCTTCCAGGCCTCCTCCGCGATGTTGCTCCGTTCACTGAGCCGTGCCTGGGCGATGAAAATGTGAACTAGGCTTCCAAAGATCCTGGCGAGTTCTCTGTAGTAGTCGCTTTGGTTTGGATCGCGTGCCATCAGTTCTTCTAGCTCGGTGTCTAGTTGCTCTGGGTGCTGCAGGTTACTGGCGTCCTTGGGCAGGAAGGGAGTCGTCACTGCTTTCAACCATGTCGAGAGGTGGCCCCCATGGACTGCTGGACTGGATGCCTGGAACATCCTGATTCTCTGTCGGTGAGAGAAGCACAGCACACACACACACACACACAAAAAGACCAATGCAAGTTCGTTCTACATTTAACGAGCTATATTCATACGGGCTGTGCCGTTTATGAGAATTTTGGGGCTAACTGATGCAAACAGTCAGACAGTTAAGTAGCCAATTAACTTGGGTCAACGAAGGACCTGAAATGGAGATTTGACAGGCAGTAGCCTAGCGGGTCGTGTGATGACACCGGCTGGTGGTTGGCTCTACAATTTAAATCCGCGTTGGTAGCTCACAGGTTACTGTCTCTATGTGAAATGAAAGAAACAAATCACAACAGAACAGAGGGTAGAAAAAGATCAAAGTGAAACAACACTTGAAATGAAATAAAAACAATAGAAACACAATGTGTTAGTGAGAATAAGGAGGCCTAGGCCTACTGCTAGGTTTTAAGATAGGGCCAACAGGTGAGTGAGCTATCTGGGTAGGAAACCTAGAAAATATGGTGTGGCTTAAAGAAGCAAAAGGGTCAATCACTTAAAATATATCCAGGGGAATATCTAATATTCTGTGGCTTATAATAAGTTGATGGGTTTTATCACATTTGGTTCACCTGGGTGAATTGAAGTCATTCAGGTGGAAACCAGGGGCTTGGTCAACCTCTCCGGCGCTCCCCAAACACTCAACCGCAGTGTCCCCGGTCCTCCGTTACTCTGGCAACGAACAGCTTGTGACTTTTAACACAACCTTTGGAGAGCCAAATTGCTGATGTCTCCACTGCGTGCCGCTAACGGACAGAGACAAGAGGAACCGAGTTTCACTCGCAGCCAGTATCGGTAACACCGGTCGGGCAGCCCTGCTCACATGGAAACCTGAGATGGCGGTCCAATCACCAAGGGAGTTCTACAATCAAATACACAAAGGATGAACAAAGGAAACCTAAAGTTAATTAAGGTTTGGTTTGTTTAACATCAATTGAGTAACTATATATGTAGAAAGGAAAGGTAACAGCTTTACCTAATAATGATAAAACAAAACAAAGGAATTATGATAATAATGGTAATTATCAAAATAACCTAAGCCAAAAGAGAGAAGAAAAATAATAAAAATCAAAATAAAAGACAGGAATGAAACAAGAGAGAAGGAGTAGCTGGTTTTCACCACAAGGGGGGGAAAGTACTGTTTCTCTGTGCTTAACCTGCTGAGCAGCAAACTTAATTCAAATTAAAAATTCAAAACTGGTTTAAATCAAAATTTAAAATAAGCATGTAAGAATTAAAAGGAAAATCTGAATAATATCCTATAATAACCCATGATAGCTTGTAAGTTATCATTAATTATTATGAAATTAATCAAACAGGGTGAGATTAATCAAAAAGGGTAAAAGTGGACATGCAATTCAAAACAGAATGGAAAAGACAGAGGTCTGTTAGTCGATTTAACAGGAGACTGCCACTAGATGGCTAACCTTCTAAGTGGGTCAATCAGTAGTTGACCTGAAACATCTAGATTTCCACTATTAAACAATTACATTTTAATTCAAATCATGTTTGAACCAAACTCAAAGTAAATGTAAACAGTCAAAGGCAGGGAAAATTATTTCGTTTCCCTGTAATAATATTTGCACGAGCAAAGCTGTAAATGCAAATAATTCGAGAATTTAAACAGCTAACTCAATACCTCAAGGGGAAAAATTAGCAATTAGAGCGCATTATCTGAAATGGCCACGGGATGGCGACTTTGCACTCATGCAAGCTGGAATCAGAAAGCAGGGCGTAACCTGAAATTTCTGAACCACGCGTTCTCTCTGGTGTTTAGATAGCGGAATTACAATTTCAATATGACTTAGAAATTATCTGATCGTTTGTTAGGCTGATTTTCTGCATCACAAATCACAAGTAACAAACAGAAAGTTTTGATTCTGTGGTGTTATATTAAACATAGGGTGAAGGAAGGATCCGTTCACTTCCAAAACCCAAATGTAACAAAACAGGAATTTTCCATCTGTTGACTCCAATAGACATTTATCAAAATAGCACTTATGATTTAAATGTTTTAGGTTTAAAATCAGGTAGCTAAGCCAATTTTAGTCCAGGAGTTTTTACCGTTTATTTTTTTATTTGAATATCATGTGGTTTACCACAAATTCAATAACGATATTTAATAAGCAAGGCCTTTTTAACTGAATCAGAGGAACATCGCTCATGTTCAGATTTACATGTTGCAACTAATAAAAGATTTCTTCATCTTTTAATTATTCATATTAAAATGTTCTCACTGTAAAAAAATTTTGGTCTTACTTAACAGGATACTTTTAACATTATACTGCAGTTTACTTTCATTAAAAATAACAGTGACTATACTGTTAAGTTTCTATAAATACCTAACGTGCTGACTGACCAGCTTTTTTTTCAAGCAGTTAGGAGTGAGTTTGCGTCTTGCGACTTATCTCACAAGTAACGTTACATAATTTCATAGCGCACGTGCAGAAATTATTAAAAACCATATACACAGATTGATTGCTCACAAAACAACGTTTGAAATGCCCGCATTCTCCACCAAAATGTAACAACAATGAGTTTTACATAGTAATTAACTCAAATGATATATAGGGAATTTGAATAATTAATCAGGAATATGATTAATATATATCTCAGATGACAGTTACATTAAATTTGATTGATTATGAAAAACAGCTCAATTGTCTATACCAATAACTAATTACAGGGCACTGTAACTTACTCATTAATATGTCAATATTCCATTCTTCATATCAATTATTGTGATATATCTTACAGTAAATTATTGCAAATCAAACAGTGGTTTGTCCAGCAAACCAGATTGACCTATCAACTTTCAATAAAGTTATCACTCCTTATAATTCAAGGAAAAATATTCTCTGGCCATGAAAACATTATCCTATCCTTATGATAAATTTAGTTTCTAAATTTAAAGCTTGTAGCTAAAGATCAGACCTTTCAGTGATTCGTAATGTGAGTGAGGTGGAGTCCAAGCCAATCATGGATATAGGGTTTTAAATAATTCAACTAGTGATACAATCGAAACTACAAATCACACAGATTAATATGCGTACAACAATACAGACAGTAAACTTTATACAAGACATAACGGAATCCAAATAAATGAGAGAGAGAGAGAGAGAGAGAGAGAGAGAGAGAGAGAGAAAATGGAGAAAGCGAGAGAGATCACAGAATGAGCTCAGGTATGAAAATCAGTCAGTAACCTTTTTGGAAGCCAACAACAATCAGATCATAGCAACACTTTAAAGCAGCATTTAAATCTCCATAGAGAACGATACTTGCATGGCCCAGTGGGTGAGCGTGGTACCGGCGACGCGCGTGTGATGCGCGGGTGAGCTGCTCTGGATCTCAGCGTGAGCGTGGGGTCACGTGGTCCTTTGTGGCAAATGGGTGTTCGTTCATCTTCGCGCAGTATTTGAAAGGTTCAACAAACAATGTTCCAGAATTCGTCTTTCTTGTATGGAGAGGCGAATATTCGAATAAACTTAGTAAGGAAAAGAAAACAAACAACAAAAACGAAAGCTTCCAAAGGAGCCATGAAAATGGCTTTCCTCTCCTCAGTCCCTGTGCTGAGGGGGACGGCGATGGGCTGCGCGGGAGCGACGTTGGTCGCAGAGTGTGAGAAGGAAGCGAGTTAGCGTAAGAAGAAGACATGCGATGTGAGCCGAGGGACCCGCGGGAGCGACGAGGGTCGCGCAGGAGAGCAGCGTGTCCGAGAACCAAGAACGAGAAGAAGAGAAGAGAGGGCGGATCTTGTCCGGTCGGTTCTTATGGCTTGGGATGGTTCACGCCTCTTTTTGCGTAAACACCCAATGAACGTCCGCGATCTGAAGCGGGGGAAAAGTTTCTTTGTCTCTGTGGAAACAACCCCCTACTGATTTAGGGGTTGTCCGATTTCATCAGGGATATTCTAGCAAGTTCGTAATTGCAGATTAAATACATTTTTCATTACTTTGCTCTAGATAAATGGGTCTGTCAAAGCATGACGATTACACAGATACCAAAAATAATATATATAAATGATCAAAACATGAAGTTACATTCAAATGCAGAATTACACACATTTAAAGATTTTATTAACACATGATAACACTGCAGATAGTCCCGATTTATATGGGAAACCTCTAATGTACCGCAAAAACAATACTATATCCATTGGGGAGAAACCATTCCAATGTATACGCTAGAAAAATTATAATCCTCGCATAACAAGGATTAACCATGGTAATCAGGCCAGGCATTTAGTGCAAACAGGATTTCATTTGCATGCCTGAATTTAACCCATAAATCGATGACCTGCATATCTGTTACAACGTCGACACCTTTTCCACCCTGCATGCCCTTGTCCGTGGAATGTAGTGGAGTAATAATCTATGATGATAACTATAACTCACACTGTGAGCAATACCAATATGGTCAGTCAGCTGTGAAAAGGGCCAAGCCGGCACCACGGTTATCACACACAGAGCCAGATGCTGAAATAATAGACACTAGTGATGATGAGTATTATGGGTATTATGGACATAAAGAGAGAGACCCAATATTAAAGCCCCAGACCATTTTGATGGAACGTGCTCCTGGAAAGACTTCATTCACCAGTTTGAAAACTGTGCAAGGGCAAACCATTGGTCATATATGAGAATGGCAGTACAACTGAGATTCAGCCTGACTGGCGTGGCTGGAGGTATAGTCCATAAAACCCCCAGAATTGACCGCTGGAGCTATCGGCGAATTGTGGCTGAAATAGAGACCGCCTACGGGCCGTGCTCTGACCATGCGGCGGACATCGGAATTGAACTGACGCAGAGGGTTAGGGGGCAAAACAAAGCCTTACACCTATTATGGGATGACATCTTTGAGTGTCCATTGTGTATGCTGACCGAACAGAGCTGGAGCAGGACGCCATCAGTATGGAGGTTTTCACCAATGCCCAGGCCGACGCCAAAGGGGTGCAAAAACTTCTGGAGCAGCAGCCGTGCACCCTATCCAGAGCGTATGACATGGCAAACAGCTACGAGATCACCAAGAGGGCCGCCAGAATTGTCACACAGTTCATGCAGCCTGGCCAATGCGGTCTTGTAATTCAGAGAGCCAGGGCCGCCACAGTATGTGAGAATAACCAACCGCCCTTGAACATACTAACTCTGTCTTTGCTTCTTTACCTAGCCACTTGCAGGTCCTGTATAATGAGAGCTGTGGCAGTCTGTCCAAGGGTGACCAGGAAAGGTTGGCCCGCCTGCTACTGTCTTACACTAACGTCTTTTCCATGGGGCCCAGTGACCATGGCTGTATGGGATTTGTGCAGCATGATATCATCACCACCCTTGGTCCACTTGTGAAACAGCAACCGCGCAGGATGGCTAGAGACAAACAAACTGCAGCAGACCAGCAGGTGCAGCAGAACCTGGACACTGGTGTAGCCCAACCCAGCAACAGCAGCTGGGCTGCACCAATCAATATGGTCAGAAAGAAGGACCAGGCGTTGCTGTTATGTGTTGACTACAGGCCCCTAAACAAGAGAACCATAAAGGATGCTTATCCACTGCCCCGCATCCAGGACACCTTATACACACTGTCCACTGCCAGGTACTTCAGCATGCTGGATTTAACATCAGGGTTTTTCATCTGGATTTTAACTGGACGGACGAATGCCAGGAAGAGTTTGAACAGCTGAAAAGCTGTCTGACGTCCAGCACCCTTGCTGGGCTATCCCCTTGACATTGGCCAGTTGCTCCTCGACATGGATGCAAGTGACTGGGGAATTGGAGCAGTCCTCTCCCAAGTGCAAGAATGTGAAGAGAGAGTACTTGCTTATGGGAGCAGGAGATCACTGTCAGTCACTGAGCAAAACTACTGCACCACCAACTTCTGGCAGCCGTCAAATTCACCTCTCATTTCCGGCATTACCTGCTAGGGAGATCATTCATCACATCAGAGTAACCTCCAGTGGGGGTAGTGGTGCCCGAAGGTAGCTGTGGAAGCAGTCCTGCAGACGAGCTTAAGTATCTTCCAGTGGGGGGTAGTGGATGCTGTGAGTGACACTCACGCTGGCTCTTCATGCCGTCTAGGTGTCTACAGGGTGAGTGAGCCAGCCCAAACCAACCTGTTCGGTGGTTGGACCCAAGAGGAGTTAATCAGTGGCCAAGAAGCTGATACAGATATAGCTTCAGTGAGGAAGTGGATGGACGAAGGCATGGCAGACCATCCTGGGTTGACATAGCACCCTACAGCCCTGCCACCAAAGCCTACGGGTCGCAGTGGAAAAGGCTCTACCAGAAAGACAGGGTTTCGTTAAGAAAATTTTACTGTACAGATGGAAGGGTGTTCTATCCACAGATCCTGCTGCCTCAAGAGTATCGCATCTCAGTGACAGAAAAAATGCATGATGGCCCAGTCGTTGGCCATTTTAGAGGAGAAAGGACCCTTGCACATCTCAAGGCCTGTTAATACTGGTACAATATGAGAGATGACGTCACCCTGAGGTGCTGTACTTGCACCAGCTGTGCCATGAAAGCCCGCAGCAAGAAAACACCTCAAACCACCATGGGCACAGTATGAGTTGGTGCCCCCTTTGAACGTATCACAGTTGATTTAATGGGACCATTAAATGAAACTAAAAGGCAAAACTGCTACATAATAGGGGTACATGACTACTTTAGCAAATGGGTGGAAGCCTATCCTGTTCCCAACGAACAAGCGACAGCAACATCAGTGACTGAAAATATTGTTTCCGAGTGGGTGTGTAGGTACGGAGCTCCACAGTGCCTACATAGTGACCAACCGTCAGATGGCCAAGTAGAGAGTTTCAGAAAATCATAGCCACCACTGCAGAAGGATGTCATTGGGACTGGGACATTATGACACCATTTGCAGTCATGGCTTACCGCACTACCAAACACAGCTCTATGTGCCTGACGCCTAATATGATGTTGTTCGGATGGGAAATTACAGAGCCTGTGGATCTTGTTGCTGGGCTGCCACCTGACCCAGACAACACTACTACCCATCCATCTTATGTTGTACAAATCAGGAAATGGCTCGAGCTATCTCACCAGTTGGCCTGGGAGGTGCTGGGAAGATCTGTTGAGCGTGCTAAATGACAGTATAACAGAAGTGTTGGCAGAATCCAACACAAAGTAGGTGTTGCAGTATGGCTTTTGGTCGAAGGCTCAAAGAGAGTACAGAATAAAGAGTGAAAGTGCTTGCCTTCCTACGAGGGCCCATACTTTGTTGTTGGTGCACTGGACAAATTGTTCTACTGGATTAAAAGAGGCCAGAGGACAAAGATGAAAGTCGTTCATCACAACAATCTTAAAGCTTACCATTCCAAGACAAAACTCAACAATGACTGAGTCTTTAAGGAGGCTGAAACGTGGACCCCAGTGGAGGCACCAACCCTGTTATAAAGTAATCCATATGAAAACAATGCAATGTCCATTTTCACGTCTCCCTTCATTATCTCTAATGTGACCACACCTCTGCGCTGAATGCAGTTTTGAGATTATAATGTTTCTCTTAACCGTGCGGCTTGAATACGCCCATACAACAGAAAACAACGCAGTGAGACTCTTCCAGGTTTTTTTTTTTTTTTTTTACTGTTTGCTTCGCGATGAGAGGAATAAGACATAATTCACCCCAAAAAGATGGGATGTGGATTACCTCAGGATTTGAGATTTCCTCAGAAAAAAATTAAGCGCTTTATTCAGGAAAGATGAGTAAGTCTCTTTTTATTTATTTATATATTTGTACAAATTTTCACATAATGTGTAAATATTTTAGTAGTTACTTTTCCCAACTATAATACTTGACTAAATGTATAATCAAGTGAAACATTATGAAGTTTCAATAACAATGTACACTACGATACATTTCAAAAGCTTGATGTAAATAATATAAATTTAACAAATACATGTAAATGGAACAAATGTAACAAACAATTCTGTTCTTTCAATTTATCCCAAAAAACCCTGAAAAAATATTCTCAGCTCTTTTCAACATTAATAATAATAATAATAATAATAATAATAATAATAATAATAATAATAATAATAATAAAGTTTTGTGTGTGTGTGTGTGTGTGTGTGTGTGTGTGTGTGTAGAAAATCAGATTGTTAAAAGGATTTCTGAAGGATTATATGACTGGAGTAATGATGCAAAAAATTCAGATTTGAAAATCAGCTTTGATTGTTCCTAATAAACTGTTTAGCTGCACTCGCAAGTGAATATTAAATTATGTTGTGGGATAATTAAATACATTCTAATTAAACTACAAACATAAAAATATATAAATTTATGGTCCCACTTTATTTTATGTGGCCTTAACTATTATGTACTTACATAAAAAATAAGTACAATGTACTTTTTGTGTACATATTGTATTGTAAAACACTTTTGCTGCTATTGAGGTGGGACAGGGGTAAGGTTAGGGAGAGGGTTGGAGGTATGAGTAAGTTTAAGGGTGGGTTAAGGTGTAAAGTATGGGTCAACAGTGTAATTATAAATGTAATTACAGAAATTAAATACAGATGTAATAACATGTAGCTTTTTTAATAATATAAGTACAATGTAAAAAAATGTATGTACACAATAAGTACATTGTACTAAATTGTTAATTAAAATGTAAGTGCATAGTAGTTAAGGCCACTTAATATAAAGTGGGTCCAAATGTATTTGTCCTAAAATACTTTCATGTAATTCCTCCCTCTCAGTGACACTCCTGCCTGAAAGGCTCATTAAGCAGCACATTATGCAGGACTTTGTCTTCTCAGGTGTAAATCCTGATGATATTCATGATAGTTGACGCCTACTCGCATTTGACTTTTACAAAAAAAAGTGTTTCAGAAAATTTAAATCAATATATTGTTTTCTGTGAGTGAGTAAACAAGATGATTTTCACATAATTAAGAAATAACAATACTATGCTACAAGCTCCAGTTCTCAAAAGTCCCGGGAACCAATGTTCTGTATGTGTTTTGTGGCCTTATTCAAGCGATTTAACATCTTTAGTTTTTCACTAACCAAGCATAACATTTCTTTTCTCAAAAACACAATCATGTATGCACATGCTGCTCTCAGATTATTATAGTCCAGATTGTGCTGATTACAGTGATATTCGACTTTAGCCATTTAGATGTTTATAAGCAACTAAAAAAACACAAATGTCAGAGCATGACAAAACTTATCCAGGCCCCCCAAATACCCTCAGACCTCAGAGGGTTAATGACTGTGGGAAATACGGGTTATGGTTGGGATAATGACTATTTAATTATTTATTTATTTTTCCCTGTGTACAGTGTAATGCTGCTGGAGATATGTTAAAGGTTTAATCATTCTCCTGAGCGCAGTGTTGCAATCTCTGCCTCCTCCTGGCTGCTTGTTAACAAAAAGAAATGCATATGTGTGACGAAGTGGTTCTTTTGGGTTTCCGTAGTAAAAAAAGGATAGCGGGGGATCAGTCTGAGTTGAAAGTGCGAACGTAGTAGTGACGCAGTCTATGTTCCAGTCGAATGCTAGCAAGCAAAGAGCCTTTTATGCTGTGAATGTGTACCAATGAGAGTAATAAAGCCCAAGTTCATTGCTCCAACCCACCGACACATCAATGTTTTGTGCTTCGGCTCTGTTAGCCTGGATCACTAAACGCAAGTTACCTGTTACAAGCCAAGTTATAATGTTGAGACCAGCACGCTCCAAACTATGGTTCAGAGTGTGAAACAATAAATAAATAATAAAAAGTACTTTTATTATTTATTTATTTAATAATTGCTTGCTATAAAACATCACAGTTTACATCCACTGAATTATACATGTTTTATCATATGTGTGACGAGTGGGGCGGGGCCGAGAGACGTGGGCACGAGGAGTGAGGCCAGGTGTAGTGATTGGAGATGAGCTGCACCTGCGCCCCACCGCCGGTCTCGAGTCCCACGTAGGAGATGGAAGGATATAAAACTGGAGCGACGACCGTGAAGGACGAGAGAGGACCAGGCCTGGGCCATATTTTATATGTTTGCTTTTTATTTTGTGCGCACCAGTCATCCATGAGGGGCTGGTGCGCTGTTTTGTGTTTATTTGGGATTATTAAAGTTTTGTTTTGATTGTGCGCCGGTTCCCACCTCCTTCTTCCGGATGAATATGGAGATTTTATTATTACAGTGGTGCCGAAGCCCGGGAGGAGGAGGGACGCGCTGCTGAAGATCCCTCGCCGCTGTGTTGAATCCGCGGTGCCCTCAAGCTGGCGATGAAGTGTGCCACCATGGACGCTCAAGGCAATGGGCTGGAGCAAGTTGCCGGGGACGGGCGAGCTCGCTGCCGGCCGCCCACTATATGGAGGGGCGGCTGCCGTCCGCGAGGGAGCGGAAGAGTCGGCGCTGTCCGGCAGAGAGCCGGAGCCTGCTGCCGTCCGCCTGAATGAGGAGGAGCAGGGAACGGGGGACTCCTGCCGGCTGCCCAAAACCGGAGGATCCGTCGCTGTCCAAGGGGCGGCAGAGGAGTGTCGTGCCGTCCAGTGCCACCGCCAGGCACCGCGGAGGAGATCACCCAGTTGGTGGAGGGCTGAGCAGCAGTGCGTCTGGGAACCGGAATTTTTTATTTTTCTCTCCCCTCTCTCGTCCCTGTCGCTCCTCCTTCCATCTCCTTTTCTCTCGCCTCGTCTGTCCTACCCCCAGGTTCCCTCAGGTCCCCGTGAGTGGTCCCCCCCAGAGGGAAGGGGGGGGGAGTAGAGGGGCAATGGGGGTATGTGATGAGTGGGGCGGGGCCGAGAGACGTGGGCACGAGGAGTGAGGCCAGGTGTAGTGACTGGAGATGCGCTGCACCTGCGCCCCACCGCCGGTCTCGAGTCCCACGTAAGAGATGGAAGGATATAAAACTGGAGCGACGATAGTGAAGGATGAGAGAGGACCAGGCCTGGGCCATATTTTATGTGTTTGCTTTTAATTTATGCGCACCAGTCGTCCGTGAGGGGTTGGTGCACTGTTTTGTGTTTATTTTTAATAATTAAAGTGTTATTTGATTGTGCGCCGGTTCCCGCCTCCTTCTTCCCGATGACTATAGAGTTTTTATCATTACAATATGTTTCTGTGAACAGCTGGAAAGAGGTAAGCTTGTTTTAAACTGCATTGAACCTTGATGATATATCATACAAAGTTATTTGGTGATAGTTGTGTTATGAAGCTGCTCCAGTGAAGTTGTTGAGATCGGCGAAAAAGCTTTCATGAGGTAAGTAGACTTGAGAATTTTAAATCATAGCAGAAACTCATTAACTAATTTCACTAGATGTCCAGTTTTATTTTTCAGTATTCTCCATTATGTATATTTTAATAATATAATTGTGATGTGGAAAGATGAGGACCCAAGAGTGATTATGCAAAAAGGAAGTGTCTTTAATAGAGTAGCATTGTAACAGAAATAAGTTTTTGAAATAACAACAAAAGGCGGCCGATGAGCCGGTACCCAAAAGGTAAACACAGTCTTTTACGTGAATGGGCAACAGAGAGTTCTTGTAGATAAACGGGCCGGCGCTCGGGAAGCGTGTTGAGATAAGCGTTAGCTGGATAAACTCAGGCGGCAGGTACAGTAACTGTCCAGAGTACTCATCAGCACCAGCAGGACTGGACAGAGAGCAGAGCAATAGGTTAACCCAGAGCACAGTTAGATCTGACCTGTGACTGGAGCACGAAAGGCAGGATAGGGTCCGACACGACAGGACTAGACAGGACTGGCACAAGATGGTTGAGAAGCATCAGCATCTACAGCAAACGAAATAATCAAGCAGAGAACACAAAAAATGGGGATTTAGAAATAGCCAGGGTGATTAGGGAGAAGCGAGAACAGGTGTGAATCTATTAGCGAGACAGAGGAGAGATAATGAGAAACAGCTGAAGAGGAGTGTGAGTGTAGCGAAGACAAACAGCAGGGGGGGGGGGGGGGTGGAGAAGGAAAACCGAATCCATGACAGTGCCCCTCCCCTAAGGAGCGCCCCCTGGCGCTCCCAAGGGAGGAACCTGGCGAGTGCAGAGGAAATCATCGATGAGAGAGCGGTCCAGCACATCCCGGGAGGGGATCCAACTTCTCTCCTCAAGACCGTAACCCTCCTAGTCAACGAGAAACTGGAGACCCCTACCACGACGACGCATATCCAGGAGTTTACGCACTGTGTAAACGGGGGCATCCTCGACACGAATGGGGACAGATGGGGGGGTGGGAGCAGGCGGGCGTACGAACGGTTTAATGCATGAAATATGAAAAACGGGATGGATGCGACGCAGATTGGGAGGGAGTTTTAGTTTGACCGCGACAGGACTAACGATCTTGGAAACCTGATAAGGTCCGATAAAGCGGGGGCCAGCTTGCGGGAGGGAGTCAGGAGAGGTAAATTTTGGGTGGATAGCCACACTTTCTGACCACAATGAGACTTAGGCCCTCTGATACAATGCTTATTGGCATACCATTCGAGTACGGGACTTGGTGCGACAAAGCGCGGATCTAACTATTCTCCAGGTGTGCTTACAGCGATTGATGAACGCCGTCACTGAAGGGACATTGGAGTCCGCATTCTGCGAGGAGAATAAAGGAGGCTGATAGCCAAGGCAAGAGTTAAACGGGGATAAAACGGTTGCGGACGTAGGTAAAGAATTATGGGCGTATTCTGCCCAGGGCAATTGATCTGACCAAGATGATGGGCTACGAAAGGCTAAGCTGCGTAAAAGGCGGCCAACGATCTGATTGGTGCGTGCAGCCTGGCCATTAGTCTGGGGATGAAACCCAGAGGAGAGGCTGAGAAGCGCTGGCGAATAGTGGAGAGTGTGCCCCGAACGCCGGGATGGGCGGTTAATTTGGATGAATGAGCCCACTGGAGAACTGCTAAGCATGCCGAAACGGGAACAAAAAGGAGGTTCCTAGGGACATTACGCGGAGCGACGGAGTGAGACAGGGAGCGTTTAACTACCCTCTCTATTCCCCAGACCACCGCACCAACAACACGAGAGGGAGAGATTATTCCCTCGGAGGTGGAGGGTGAGTCTGTGGAATCAAAGAGGCGAGAGAGAGCATCGGCCTTCACGTTCTTAGACCCAGGGCGATATGAGATCGAGAAATCGAAACGGGTGAAGAATAGAGCCCAGCGAGCCTGACGTGCGTTAAGCCGCTTAGCGGAGCGAATGTACTCTAGGTTACGGTGATCTGTCCACACGATAAACGGTAAGGAAGCACCCTCTAACCAATGACGCCACTCTCCCAAGGCCAAATGTATGGCCAGCAGCTCACGATTGCCTAAATCATAGTTGGGTTCCGCAGGCGAGAGACGGTGGGAAAAAAAGGCACAGGGGTGCAACTTATTGTTGGATGAGCGTTGGGAGAGGATGGCTCCCACCCCTGCCTCTGACGCGTCGACCTCAACAGTGAATTGTTTAGAGCTATCAGGGGTCACGAGAATAGGAGCTGAGATAAAGAGAGACATTAAGCGATCAAATGCCTTCTGAGCGGACTCTGACCACCTAAAACATGACTTGACTGACGTTAAAGCTGTAAGAGGAGCCGCTACTTGACTGGTTACATATAAAACATCGATAAAAATTAGAAAACCCCAAAAACCGTTGGAGCGCGACACGAGAGTCAGGGATTGGCCAATCAGAAACTGCCTGAACCTTAGCAGGGTCCATACTAACGGCATCTACGGAGATCACAGAACCGAGGAAGGTGACGCTGTGCGCGTGAAAAGTGCATTTCTCAGCCTTTACAAACAGGCGATTCTCAAGTATGCGTTGAAGGACTCGACGCACCTGCTGTACGTGTACCTCGAGAGATGGAGAGAAAATCAATATATCGTCAAGATACACAAAGACAAAGATATTAAGCATGTCTTTAAGAACGACATTGATTAACGTCTGAAAAACAGCTGGGGCATTCACGAGCCCGAACGGAAGCACCCGATATTCAATGTGCCCTAACGGTGTATTAAACGCAGTCTTCCAGCGGAAAATTAAAAAGGGAAGGGTTTTGTAATGATTACTAGAGACAGTAAGAGATAATAAAGAGATAAAGGAGCAGACTGAAAATGAACCCTGGGTACGGGACTTCCATCTAGGGCAACAAGGGGAGTGTCCTGCCCCCGCTCTTTCAAAGGGACACCTTGCTTGCGGGCCCAGGACTCATCTAGGAAATTCCCCTCAGCCCCAGAGTCTATTAAGGCATTACAAGAGACTGACAAACCAGACCACTGCAGGATAACGGGAATGACAGTGCGCGATCCTGAAGGAGAGATTGAAGTAGCGCTCGCCAGTAATCCCTCACCGACTGACGAGCGCTTGCCCTTTACTGGACATGATGCCACGAAGTGGTTGGCTGCGCCACAATACATGCAGAGACAATGAATAATGCGACGTTCCCTCTCCTTGGTGGAAATGCGCAGTCCACCTAACCGCTTGGGCTGTGGTTCAGGCTGAGTAGGTTGCCCCCCAAGAGACAGGTGCGGCGGCGGAGATCAAACCTCTTCTCTGTACGTATGGCCAGATCAATGAGGAGGTCGAGACGAGTCGGCAGATCATGGGCGAAGACCTCGTCCTTGATGTTGGAACTGAGTCCCTCAAGGAAACGTGCCACGAGCGCCAGCTCATTCCACCCACAAGTGGTCGAAAGGGTACGAAACTCAATGGAATAATCCACGACATAGCGTCTGCCCTGATGGAGGGTGGACAAGATGCAAGACGCCTCTTCTCCGCGGGCCGAACGGTCAAACACCCGAATCATCTCCTCCTTGAAGTAGTCAAAGCTGGCGATGAATTCGACCTCAGCCTCCCAAGCAGCAGTTCCCCACTCGTGGGCACGTCCAGTCAGGAGCGAGATGACGTAAGCGACCCGAGCTCTCTCTCTAGCGTAGGTCACTGGTTGGAGAGAGAAGACAAGTTCACATTGGGTGAGAAACGACCGACACTGTGCAGCCTCACCGGCATAACAAGGAGGGTTGTTGACTCTGGGCTCTGGGGATTCCAACCCCCTGGAAGCCGGAGACCCCGCCTGAAGTTGGTGAACCTGCGTAGAAAAATCCGTGAGCTGGGCGGCCAGAGAGTCAACCGCGTGCCGAACAGTGGCTAGCTCCGTGTGATGTCTTCCGAGCATGACTCCTTGCAGCTCAACGGCAGTCTGAATCAGGCTTGCACTCGCTGGGACCATTAGTGGCTTGATTATTCTGTGATGTGGAAAGATGAGGACCCAAGAGCGATTATGCAAAAAGGAAGCATCTTTAATAGAGTAGCGTTGTAACAGAAATAAGTCTTTGATATAACAACAAAAGGCAGCCGATGAGCCGGTACCCAAAAGGTAAACACTGTCTTTTACGTGTATGGGCAACAGAGAGTTCTTGTAGATAAACGGGCCGGCGCTCGGGCAGCGTGTTGAGATAAGCGTTAGCTGGATAAACTCAGGCGGCAGGTACGGTAACTGTCCAGAGTACTCATCAGCACCAGCAGGACTGGACAGAGAGCAGAGCAATAGGTTAACCCAGAGCACCGTTAGATCTGACCTGTGACTGGAGCACGAAAGGCAGGATAGGGTCCGACACGACAGGACTAGACAGGACTGGCACAAGATGGTTGCGAAGCATCAGCATCTACAGCAAACGAAATAATCAAGCAGAGAACACAAAAAATGGGGACTTAGAAATATCCAGGGTGATTAGGGAGAAGCGAGAACAGGTGTGAATCTATTAGCGAGACAGAGGAGAGATAATGAGAAACAGCTGAAGAGGAGTGTGAGTGTAGTGAAGACAAACAGCAGGGGGGGGGGGGACCGAATCCATGACAATAATGGTTAAAAATATCTAGGTCTATAATAAAATATAAATATAAAATTATAAAAAGTATATTGTCTTTCTAAATCAATATCAAACATAAGAGTGCTGTTTAGGCCATACATATCATGTAGTATTAGAAAAGGTAGCCCTAGCTTAAAAAAACTTACTGTATAAATGATGAGAAATTTTACAGGTTGTTACTCCTTTAATGTTGCATATTATTCCCATATACTGACACAGAGGTACTGAATAGAATATACTATAATTACAAAATTTTACGCTGTAGCTTCAGTTTAATTACACAGTTCTTTGCAGGTTGTAATCTAAAGTGTTAACTGATTTTCCAGTATTATATTTAAATGTTTAAAATTTTTGCAGCTAACTCAGGAATTAGATTTAGATTAGATTAGATTCAACTTTATTGTCACTGCACATGTAGGTACAAGGCAAGGAAATGCAGTTAGCATCTAACCAGAAGTGCAATAAGCAGTATGTAGCCCAGTGGTAAATTTGGGCATATAGTGTAACGGGGACAGGAAGGGTTATCATTAATCTCTCTTTCTCTCAAAAACGAGTCACATGACTATTAAAAAAGTAAACGTTTATTTACTTTAAATAAATAATAAGGGACATCTGATTTCTAAATAAGGAAATATCAGTTCATTTTACATAATTAAAAGGAAATAAACATTTGGTAATTTTATTTCATGACAGTAATTAAAACTAAAGTTTATATTATTTAGCTGAATAATATTTCCAAAGGTTTTATGCAGTTAGCCTTTTATTATTTTATTTTTACTGTTTTTATGTGACCATTTTTATTGGTCATTTGGGTATTCACGCTGTATAGTCAATGGTGTTTGGCTGCAGGTATGTAAAAAGTAAAAAAAACGTATTTACACGTGACCTGGTGAGAGACACGTGAGAAAGTGCTGGAAGTTTTTTCCGGTCTTCCCCCTGGACTCGTGTGGAGCGCGGGACGCGGGCACGTTGAGAAGAAAAACGAACGCTAGAAAGTGCGAGTAAAGTTGATTAATCTGAGCGGGAGGCGCAGAGAAGAGGGCCGCGGACTCGGGATGTTTTTGAGCCGCGAGACGGAGTGAGAAACGAAGCCGGAGACCCGTCTGACGGAGCGGGAGAGAAGAAGTGGAAGCCGTGAACGCAGATAGCCGAGATAGTTAGCCACGGTGGGCGTATGCTGGGCGGAACTGTCGTTTAATCGCACAGCACCTGATCATCCGGACCAAAGTCTTTCAACGCTCTCAATTTTTTGCAAGTGTCCGTTCAGCGCACTCAATGTTTTGCAAGACCAAAACAGGCCTGCAGCGTTTTTTTTTCTTCGTTCAAAATGATACCGTGAGTAAACTGGAACATGTGTGAATGTGTGTGTGAGTGGGCCCACCACTGCATTTGCTAAAACTTGTTTCAGGACACTTGGCGTGTTTTTTTTTTTTTGTTGTTATTGTAAAGTTCTATGTGTATTTCAGATTGTTAGGAAAGAGTTAAGGGGAGGGGACTTTTGAAACACTTATTCAGTTGTAACAAGTGTGATTGAAACTACTGGGGTTAAGCTAAATTTTAAAGGAGTAAATATTTAAGTGTTTGGGGAATATTTTGGTTATTTATTTTTGTATATTCATTAATATTGAATTTTGGGGAAAGCTTTTATATTCTGTTTGCCAAATTATTTTATTTAATTAAACAAGGGCGTTACCCATTTTTTGCTAAACTAAAAACCATCTCTGGGTCTCATTATTTTTTATATTTTATTGTCAAAAGGTTTTAAACCTCATTAGACACTTATTAGGTGCACCTTCGTGGTATCCACCTGAACTACACCGAACCCAAGCACCCCCATTCTCACGTAAGTAACTCACAGAGTGGTTGTACGGGTGCTACATAAATAAAATGGAGGCACCGCTGGGATTAATTTAGTTTATAAGTAGTTTTAGCAGCTCTAATTTTAGTTGACCCAGAGATTTAAATAGTTTGTTTAAAAAGTAGGCCTAGTTTAGAACCAAAACAGTAGTTAACCTACATGTAAAATCACATTAAAGATTACCTATTGTGAAAACTCTAAAACTGCCAGACTAGAGTTTTACTAAGCATCTTAAGTCAAAAATAAAAACACGGATTAAGCTTTATCTGTGTTAAAATACAACCAAAACCTACCAAATTCAGTTCTGACAGGTGATCACTGTATGTGCACAACCCGTGGGGATGGCTCAGTTGAAGAACTGGTGTGTTGGAGAAGGCATAGACCCGGTGAAAGCCTTGCTGGTTAAAGATGTACCGCAGGAAACTGAAGTTGGGTTCATTGAAGAAACGCTGCAGACTGTCAAAGCACTCGGGAGAGTCAAGGTGAGAGGAAGAATGTATGACCCTCAGTCTCAAAGTTTAACTGTGCTATGTGAGTGCAGGGAGAAGGTGAATACAAAGGCCATTCCTTTTGATGTTGTTCCTGAGGGGTTTGCTATGACCTGGAGAATCTTTGGACCTTCTGAGCAGGAGGAAGAACCCCAAGCTCAGGCAGCAGGTGATGGCCCCAATGTGCCACTGCCAGATTCCAGTTTTTTCTCCCCACTTCAAGCGTCCACTCCTGAAGCTATCATTCGAGCAGTTGGTGATGTCCTGCAAATGACAAGCAAGCACACTCATGGTGACAACAATCTTTACAGAAGACTGCGCACTTTCTCAGGGGTCATGCCCACACCCCCAGGAGAAGAACAGTTGGAAAGCTGGGTTGAACAAGCCAGACTTATGATTGAAGAATATGATCGCCCTGAAAGAGAAAAGAAAATGAGAATAATGGAAAGTGTAAAGGGTCCTGCACTCGAAATCCTTCAAGCTGTCCGTTTCAACAACCCATCTGCATCCTCTATGGACTACATTGACATTCTCGAGACCACCTTTGGCAACCCAGAGAGCGGTGAAGAACATTACTTTGCCTTCAGAATGTTGTGTCAGCATCCCAACCAGAAACTCTCTGAGTTCCTGAGACGCCTTGAGAGAGTCCTAAATAAAGTTGTCCAAAAGGGTGGACTCCAGTCATCGGCGGCAGACAAAGCACGTCTTGACCAACTCATTAAAGGGGCCATCAGGTCTGACATTATGATCCTAAATCTCAGATTAAGAGACCGCAGAGACAGTCCTCCCACTTTTCTCGATCTGCTGAATGAGATACGCCTGGAGGAAGAGCATGAAGTTTCACGTCGCAGACTCCATCCACCCAAAGCAGTCTACGCCAAAAGTGCTACTGTGACCTCTGACACAGAGTTAAAAGATTTGAAAGCTGAAATACACCAACTCAGAGCACAAGTAAGTGAACTCGCTGCCCCCACCGCCAAGTCAAGTCATCTTTCGACGAGCACATTGCTTTCAGTCACTCCAGCAGCAGAGAACTCAGAAGACAAGAACGTTCAAGCTTTAAAGAAAGAAGTTGTCAAGCTCCGAAAGGAAGTCTTTGTCATGTCAGTCAAGCCTAAGTATAGTTCTGCTACTGAGCCCTGCCCACAAGAGACCCAGTCACGACCCTGGCAGCCAAGACCTTCAACAGCCAGAGACCCAAGTGATTTTTTCTGCTATCGCTGCGGTGAAGACGGGCACTTTGCCAACAAGTGTGCCTTTCCCGAGAACTACCCCAAAGTTATTCAGAAACTGCTGCAAGCTCAAAGAAAGTCCAAGCAGAACAGCAAATCTGATAACGAAGCAAGAACCAAGACCACAAATGCAAGTGTCAAGAGAAGCTCGGTAAATGTACAGACCAACAGTTTACCCGAGGGACTCGTGGGACCGCACTCCACTGTTCAGGTCAGGATCAATGGCAACCCCTGCACCGCGCTGATGGACAGTGGATCTCAAGTTACCATCATCTTCGACAGCTGGTATGCCAAACACCTGTCACACATCCAGTTAACCTCTGTGACCGGTCTAGCCATATGGGGCCTAAGTGAGTCAGAGAGCAGTTACCCATACAAAGGTTACATCCAGGTTGAGTTGGAGCTGCCACAAAAATCTAAGTCCAACAAAGTCAAGTCTGTTACTGTTCTGGCCCTGGTGTGCCCTGATCCACGTTGCTCCGAGACTATACCTGTCCTGATCGGCACAAACGTCAGGGGGGTTCAGCCTTTCAAGTCCCAGCCTAAAAAGAAAGAAGACCTGGAGAATGTCAACTCTGTCAAAATCCAAGTTCAAGAGAAAAAAACATTTACCCGCTTCTGGAGGGATGTCCATAAAAGGCAACAAAGACTTGCCTGTGGCTGAAGTAAAGTGGTCTGGGCCTGGTCCTCTCAGCATCCCTCCTGGAACTGAATATCTGCAAAGTTACAGAGAAACAAGACATCGGAGACAGCATACTCATCATTGAACGAGCCCACTCACCTTCTCTTCCTCCAAGTGTACTTGTCCAGCCAACTGTGTTGTTCTCCAAGATGCTAGATCCAAACAACTTCCTGGTGCTCCTGCGTAATGAGTCTCTAAAGCAAACTGCCATTCCAATGGGCACAGTCATCGCTCACCTTCACATCGCTGACATTGTGACAGATGCACCAAACCCTAAAGCCGAATCTGTTCCAGGTATGGATCCTTCTCTGTTTGACTTAAGTGAGTCACCCATCAGCAAAGAGTGGAAAGAGAGGTTGAGTCAAAAGCTTGCTAAACACTCCCGTGTGTTCTCTATAGAAGAGTGGGATGTTGGTTTGGCTAAAGGGGTAGAACACCACATCCGCTTGAACGATAACACTCCCTTCAGAGAGAGATCTCGACGTATTGCCCCTGCTGATTTGGATGATCTTCGGCGTCACCTGCAAGGTTTGTTGGCGGCTGGGATCATAAAAGAATCAAGAAGCCCATATGCTTCACCGATTGTACTTGCACGTAAAAAGAATGGTCAACTTCGTATGTGCATCGACTACTGCACCCTGAATCGGAGAACTATCCCAGATCAGTACACTGTACCTCGTATTGACGACGCTCTTGATTGCTTGTCCGGCAGTAAGTGGTATTCAGTGCTGGATCTGCGCAGTGGCTACTATCAAATCCCAATGGCTGATGAGGACAAAGAGAAAACCGCTTTTATCTGTCCACTGGGATTCTTTCAATTTGAGCGGATGCCGCAGGGGATCACAGGGGCCCCTGCAACATTTCAACGACTCATGGAGAAGGCAGTCGGTGACATGCACATGCTTGAAGTCATAGTATATCTTGATGACCTCATTGTGTTTGGCAAGACTCTGGGGGAGCATGAGCAAAGACTCCTCAAAGTCATCGCTCGTCTTGAAGAAGCTGGACTCAAGTTGTCCCTCGACAAGTGCCAGTTCTGTCGCTCACAAGTCACCTATGTCGGGCACATTGTCTCTGAGCATGGTATTGCCACAGACCCAGACAAAGTGGAAGCAGTGACACGGTGGAAGCAGCCAACGGACCTTCCTTCTCTGCAGTCATTCCTGGGGTTCTGCGGCTACTACCGCAGGTTTATAAAAAACTACTCCATCATCGTCCGACCACTTACAGAGCTGTGCAAAGGGTATGCTCCCACCCAAAAGAAGCGAAAGTCTACCTCTTCATCAGACAAGACCTATTACAAAGTCAGTGAACCTTTTGGTGACCGGTGGGACCAGTCATGTTCAGAGGCATTCCAAAAGATCATCCACTGCCTCACAAGCGCACCTGTGCTGGCATTCTCAGACCCCACCAAGCCTTACATACTTCACATTGATGCCAGTTTTCATGGGCTTGGCGCTGTCCTCAACCAAGAGTACCCCGAGGGCTTGAGACCTGTTGCTTTCGCAAGCCGCAAGCTGAGTGCCTCTGAAAAGAACTATCCAGTGCACCAGCTCGAGTTTTTGGCACTTAAGTGGGCAGTGGTGGACAAGTTCCACGACTACTTGTATGGCGCACAGTTTACCGTGAGAACTGATAACAACCCCCTAACTTATATCCTCATGACTGCCAAACTCAATGCGACAGGTCACCGCTGGCTCTCAGCACTCGCCACATACAATTTCACATTGCAGTACAGGCCTGGCAGCAGCAACACCGATGCCGATGCCCTGTCACGCAACCCTCTTCCAACCACAAAGAATTCTGGCAAACCATACCGACTGAAAGTGTTCAAGCTCTGTGTAAACAGATCAAGTGCCCTGAAACTCTGACAGAGCCCACAACTATTGCTGAGTCACTCGGAGTGTCACCTGATGGTATACCAGAGTGTTTTGTCTCCCCAGTTCGGTTGGATCTCGGTTCTCTGAGTCAGCTCAGTCACAAAGACCTGGTAACTGCTCAAGATGAGGACTCTACTATCGCTCCAGTCAAACAGTCAATTCATGGTGGTTCATCATTCACCAGCCCCGACAATCCAACTTCTGTTCTGTTGCACAAAGAATCAAGCAAGCTGTTCATCCAAAACAATCTGCTCTACAGAAAGGTTGAGAAAAATGGATCTGAGGTAAAGCAGCTGGTACTGCCCAGAGAGTATGTCCCGATGGTCCTGAAATCTCTGCATGATGAGTCCGGTCACTTGGGCATGGACAAGACCATCGAACTTATCCGAAATCGGTTCTATTGGCCGAAAATGGGAGTTGAGGTTGAGCAGTACATCAAGAACTGCGGCAGATGCATCACTCGCAAAGCCCTTCCCCAGAGAGCTGCTCCCTTAAAACAGATCACCAGCCAAGGCCCTCTAGACCTTGTTTGTATAGATTTTCTGTCACTTGAGCCAGACTCTCAAGGTTTTGCCAACATCCTTGTAGTGACAGACCACTTTACTCGATACGCCCAAGCTTTTCCATCCAAAGATCAGAAGGTGCCCACCGTTGCTAAGATACTGTGTGAGCGCTACTTTGTACACTACGGACTCCCTGCCCGCATACATTCGGATCAAGGCCGCGATTTTGAAAGCAAACTGATCCAAGACCTTCTGATGATGTTGGGTATTCGTAAATCAAGAACAACACCTTACCACCCCCAGGGAGATCCGCAACCTGAAAGATTCAACCGTACGCTCTTATCAATGCTTGGCACACTCGATCCAAAGCAAAAACAAAAATGGAGTCAAAAGATCAGTCAGTTGGTCCACGCCTACAACTGTTCTCAAAACGATGCAACTGGTTATTCGCCTTACCTGCTTATGTTCGGCAGAGAAGCTCGCTTACCGGTAGACATCTGCTTTGGCGTGACTGAGGACGACCAAAAGACAAAATCCTATCATCAGTATGTTGTTAAGCTCAAGAAAGATCTCCAAAGAGCCTACAGTCTTGCAACAGAATCATCAGACAAGAACCACCAAAGAAACAAAAAAGCACACGACCGGCACATCAAAGAACAAGTCCTTGACAAAGGCGACAGGGTGCTGCTGAGAAACTTTGGGGTCACAGGCAAGCAAAAATTGAAATGCAAGTGGCGATCCTCACCATATATTGTTATGGAGAAACTACCCAACTTACCTGTCTACAAGATCAAGCCAGAGAGAGACATGGGAGCAGAAAAGACTATTCATCGTAATCACCTGTTACCAATTGGTTATCTTGTGAGAATCCCTGTTGACGAAAGGGAAGTGGGGCCACAACAAAGACCTGTGACTAGAGCATTTCAGCAAAAGACAAAATAATTGGTACAAACAAACTACCATGATGAAGACCTGTCCTCAGAATTAGAGTACGACGAAGTATACCCGCAAAGCCCCGTGGAGTTAGACTGGGATAAGTTGTTGACATGTTCAGAACTGTCCACAAAGCAATCCAAGCCAATCGTCACCGAGCCTGAAAGACAAACTCAAGACCTGGCTGAGATAGAGTCAGTGGTCAGTGATCTTTCAAACCTGCCTCTCAACGCTGATCCAGAAGTCAACGTTCTAGAAGAGGGAGGAGCCATCAACCCTTGTCCAGACACTAACTCTGGGATTGAACAAGTTGATCGTCCCAAAAGAGTCACCCGTCCAGTGGTCAAGCTGAGCTACGATGAACTTGGCAAGCCTCGTGATTACCCTGTGACAATCCTAAGCCATGGAGTGTTGGTGGGAAGTGGACTCTACGGAGACTCAAGAAGCAGTCGATGTCACACTCTCTGGTGCCACCCCATGGCGTTGTGTTTCACTTGTTCTAATCTGGCCTCTACCCTTGACTTTAAGACTATTAGAGTCCTCTAAAGTTTATTTTGATGAGGGCATCAAAACGTTTTAGAAGGGGGAGGGTGTAGCCCAGTGGTAAATTTGGGCATATAGTGTAACAGGGACAGGAAGGGTTATCATTAATTTCTCTTTCTCTCAAAAACGAGTCACATGACTATTAAAAAAGTAAACGTTTATTTACTTTAAATAAATAATAGGGGACATCTGATTTCTAAATAAGGAAATATCAGTTCATTTTACATAATTAAAAGGAAATAAACATTTGGTAATTTTATTTCATGACAGTAATTAAAACTAAAGTTTATATTATTTAGCTGAATAATATTTCCAAAGGTTTTATGCAGTTAGCCTTTTATTATTTTATTTTTACTGTTTTTATGTGACCATTTTTATTGGTCATTTGGGTATTCACACTGTATAGTCAATGGTGTTTGGCTGCAGGTATGTAAAAAGTAAAAAAAACGTATTTACACGTGACCTGGTGAGAGACACGTGAGAAAGTGCTGGAAGTTTTTTCCGGTCTTCCCCCTGGACTCGTGTGGAGCGCGGGACGCGGGCACGTTGAGAAGAAAAACGAACGCTAGAAAGTGCGAGTAAAGTTGATTAATCTGAGCGGGAGGCGCAGAGTAGAGGGCCGCGGACTCGGGATGTTTGTGAGCCGCGAGACGGAGTGAGAAACGAAGCCGGAGACCCGGGAGAGAAGAAGTGGAAGCCGTGAACGCAGATAGCCGAGATAGTTAGCCACGGTGGGCGTATGCTGGGCGGAACTGTCGTTTAATCGCACAGCACCTGATCATCCGGACCAAAGTCTTTCAACGCTCTCAATTTTTTGCAAGTGTCCGTTCAGCGCACTCAATGTTTTGCAAGACCAAAACAGGCCTGCAGCGTTTTTTTTTCTTCGTTCAAAATGATACCGTGAGTAAACTGGAACATGTGTGAATGTATGTGTGAGTGGGCCCACCACTGCATTTGCTAAAACTTGTTTCAGGACACTTGGCGTGTTTTTTTTTGTTGTTATTGTAAAGTTCTATGTGTATTTCAGATTGTTAGGAAAGAGTTAAGGGGAGGGGACTTTTGAACCACTTATTCAGTTGTAACAAGTGTGATTGAAACTACTGGGGTTTAAGCTAAATTTTAAAGGAGTAAATATTTAAGTGTTTGGGGAATATTTTGGTTATTTATTTTTGTATATTCATTAATATTGAATTTTGGGGAAAGCTTTTATATTCTGTTCGCCAAATTATTTTATTTAATTAAACAAGGGCGTTACCCATTTTTTGCTAAACTAAAAACCATCTCTGGGTCTCATTATTTTTTTATATTTTATTGTCAAAAGGTTTTTAACCTCATTAGACACTTATTAGGTGCACCTTCGTGGTATCCACCTGAACTACACCGAACCCAAGCACCCCCATTCTCACGTAAGTAACTCACAGAGTGAGTTAAATACTATAAGCACAATATACAGATAGGTGTACTATGAACATACTATACAGATGGGCTATGTAAAAGTGTTTGTACACTAAAGGCAGAACTATGAACATAATTTACAGTATTGCAATGGACAGTAAAGTGCATAGAAAAAAACATATTTCAGTGTGCAAATGGATTATACAGTGTTCCTGGATGAACAGACAGTAGTGCAAGTAATAACAAGTTACTTTTTGCTTGTTGTGAGTAAATAAATAAATCAGTGTTGAAGAGGGGGAGGAGTCTATGTGTGTGGTGTGGGGGGGTGTTGAGGGGTGTCAGAGGGCAGAGTTCAGCAAGGAGACAGCTTTAGGGAAAAAGATGTTCCTGAATCTTGTGGTCCTTGTCCGGAGGCTCCTGAAACGCCTTCCGGAGGGGAGGAGGTTAAACAGTTCGTGGTCAGGGTGAGAGGAGTCCTTGAGAATGCTGCGAGCTTGACGTAGACAGCGTTTCCTCTGGATGTCCTCAAGAGCAGGAAGTGGTGTCCCTGTGATTCGTTGGGCAGTTTTCACCACCCTCTGCAGTGCCTTGCGGTCAGCCACTGAGCAGTTCCCATACCAGACTGTGATGCAACTGGTCAGGATGCTCTCAATCGCACACCGGTAGAAGTTCACTAGCATGGCTGAAGAAAGCTGGTTCTTCTTCAGTGTCCTGAGGAAGAAAAGGCGCTGGTGAGCCTTTTTGACGAGGCTGGAGGTGTTTGTAGTCCAGGACATGTCCTCCGAGATGGTGGTTCCCAGGAACTTGAAGCTGGAGACACGTTCAACAACCATCCCGTTAATGTGGATGGGGTCATGCGTGCTTCCTTTCTTCTTCCTGAAGTCCACAATGAGCTCCTTGGTCTTATTGGTGTTAAGGGAGCAGGTTATTGTCAGCACACCATGTGGCCAGGTGCTGTACCTCTTCCCTGTAGGCAGTCTCATCGTTGTCACTGATGAGGCCAATCACCGTGGTGTCATCTGCAAACTTAATGATGGAGTTGGATCCATGCACAGTCGTGGGTGTAAAGGGAGTAGAGGAATGGGCTCAGCACACAGCCCTGTGGTACGTCAGTGTTAAGTGTGATGGTGGTGGAGTGGTTGTGGCCTGACCGAACATGCTGAGGCCTGTTGGTCAGAAAGTCCATAATCCAGTTGCAGAGGGAGGTGTTAATGTCCAGGTCTCCAAGTTTTGTGGTCAGCTTGGAGGAAATGACGGTGTTAAATACTGAACTGAAGTCAACAAACAACATCCTAACATACGTGTTGTTATTGTCCAGGTGTGTGAGTGCAGAGTGCAGCACTGTGCATACTGCATCCTCTGTGCTCCTATTTCTGCGGTAGGCAAATTGGTGTGGGTCCAGTGTGGGTGGGAGGCAGTCTTTGAGATGTGCTAGGACCAGTCGCTCGAAGCACTTCATAATGATGGGTGTGAGTGCTACGGGGCGATAGTCATAGAGGCACGTTGGGGAGGAGTGTTTTGGTACTGGCACAATGGATGTGGACTTAAAACATGTAGGCACAGTTGCTTGGGTGAGGGACATGTTGAAAATGTCTGTGAAGACCCATGCAAGCTGCTCTGCACATGCCCTTAGCAACACGTCCAGGAATGCCATCAGGGCCAGCAGCCTTGCGTGCGTTGATCCGGCTCAGTGCAGTGTGGACATCTGAGGGGGTGAGTTTAAGGGGTTGGTGGTCTGAAGAGGCTGAGATTAAGTGCAAAGGGTTCTAACCAGGGTTGTGCTGGTTAGTTTGGTCTTTTTAGGCCCTGCTAGTAGATACAGTATCTACACCTGACAGCAGAAGCATCTTTCTCCATTAAAACACTAAAACACTAAAAAGTAGCAGTGTATTATGACAGGACAACATTTCAAGACACATCAAACTCTATAAAGATCAATGAAAATCTCCAGAGTGTCTCGTTCATTCTGTGTTCAGTCTGAACTCACCAGTGACCCACAGTGGCTGTGTGTTGCTGATGGTTGAGTTATATGCTGGTTTTCCTCTCTCTGCTGAACACACATAAACTCCTGTGTGTTTTAGATCAGCAGAACTTACAGTGTAGTGTCCTCCAGCTCCTCTGCTGCTGTCTGAGAGCTGCTTATATTGATTGCTGTTGTCTGTATGAAGTGAAAATGTGCAGTTACCTCAAAAAATTAGAGTCTATAAATGACTGTTGTTGGTAAAAATAAATAAATAAATAATTTAAAGTGACATGACATACAGCCAAGTATGGTGACCCATACTCAGAATTTGTGCTTTGCACTTAACCCATCCAAAGTGCACACACACATCAGTCATCACACACACACACACACACACACACCGTGAACACACACCCAGAGCAGTGAAAACAGAAAGCCAGTTTATTCAGATGTTACTTCATGAAGCACATTATATCTTACCTGATGAGACAGTTTCAGTGAACCAGCTGAATGTCCAGCCTATAGAGGAACCATTAACCTGACAGATCAGAGTCACTGAATCTCCTTCAGTCAACCACTTCTGTGGAGAAACACTTAACACTGCTCTGGGAACTGAAGATGAGAAATCACTCATTAATAACATGTTAAACTTGTGTGTGTATGTGAAGAGATGATCAATCTCACCTGATACTGTCAGTGTAACTTCATCACTGAGGCGTGAGATGCATGATATGTCTCTCTCTGCTCCATAACAGGAGTATTTACCTGCGTCAGACTCAGTAACAGAACTGAATATGAGTTCCTGTAGGTCACTGAAAACACTGGTTGAACTGTTTTTATACCAGATGTACTGCCAGCTAGTGACTCCTTCACTATATACATCACATCTGAGAGTGACTGTCTCTCCTCTGAACACATGTTGAGCAGGTTTGATGCTCACTCTGGCTTTTGGTTTTTCTGTACAATGACAACAATTCATAATAAAAATAACATACTGCTTTTACTCTATGAACAGTTACTTGAGTCTAAAACACACATAAATCAGATGAGACTGAAGTGTTGTTCTCTATGGCTGTTATAGTCATTTAAGAAAGATCTGTCTATATACAATCATTGAGGATTTGAAAACATGGGTTGTGAAAGTTTTCCAACAGAAGATCTTGTCTTTCACTGTTTCAATTTTGATTTCACAGAGAATGTAAGAAACATATCTGCTGGTTTTGATAGTCTGATCTTGTCATGCCTCAGATTGTCACATGAATAATTAAACTGGTTAAAAGGGTGCATTTATAAACATGATAAAATAAAAAGTAATTTATCAACTAGTTTGTAACAGTTACTGTAGAATCAGTCATATGTCATGAAATATATGAATCAACTCGACTCACCATCAGTATTTTGGGAGAATATGTTTGAGATCAGCACTAAAAACACAAAGAGAAACCTCATTACAATGTGAACATTGATCTGATAATTATACAGATAAACTGGGTCTGTACATGTGTCTAGATAAACATGAAATCATCTGACTGGTATTTTATAGAGAGCATTTCTCTTCCACAAACAGCACTAACTGCACACTTCCTCTCTCAAACTCATCTTTCACTCATATTTGAATTTATTGAATACATCATATATCATGAACTACAGCTGGATTTGAAACTCTGAGATCAGCCAGAAAAGACATAAATCTAGGAACACAAAAACACTTGATCATTTACATAATATAATAACTATCCACTGAAACACATTAAGAGAGAATAATACTCACAGAGCAGAAGAGGAAGTGGACTGAGCTCCATACTGACTGAATGATGTCAGACGGTTAAAGACACAGAGTGTGTTAAAGACTCAAGACTTCCTTAAACCTGTGGTCAGATCTTTAGAAACATCAGACAGATTAAAGACACACAAGTGTACCTCATGTGTTACAGAAGATCTTTTGATAATGTTGATAATCTTGTAAAAAATTTTCACAAAATGTTACACTGACTTACATCCAAGTTTTCTACAGAAATGTTGTCATGATCCTTTCAGTATTAAACTGAACAGTATTTATTTGCTAATATGAAAAGTTGTATTCTAGTGTGTTCGATAAACAATGGAAATGGAGAGATATATTGATTGCAGTTTTCAAATGCTGGTATTAGCTGTATTTCTGTATTTTCATGGAATTAAAGTCAGCAACTGTGGCTCCTCCCTCACTGGTTAGCATGAAGGAGCTGAAATAGAACAAACCAAACCACAAATATGATCTTATATCAACCTATTTCTATTCTGTCAGGCCACTGATTCTGCTGTGTCTGACACTGATATATTTGTACGTGTGAACACAGTTTAATATTAACACCAAGGCCAGGGATGAGCATTGAAATTTAATGATTATAACTCCAATATTAATGAATCCACCTTCACAGACAGTTCACTATAGATCCCCTGAGGAATAGTTCTACTTCTTTCTCTGCTATAGGAGAGGAAGAGTTGTGTAAATCATCTAAACCAACAAGATGTATGTAAGACCCTATTTCATCTAAGCTACTAAAAGAGGTGCTTCCAGGCGTCATAGATTCATAATAGATGAATATTATTATGTCCTCAAAAATTTCAAATTGGCTGAAAAAAAAAAAAAAAAAAAAAAAAAAAAATATATATATATATATATATATATATATATATATATATATATATATATATATATATATATATATATATATATATATATATATATATATATATATTTATATATTCTTGATCCTACAGATTTTAAGTACAGATCTCAAATCTTCCTTTTCTGTAAAAAATACTAGAAAATGCAGTTTCCTCTCAGCTACGTTCCTTCTGAGAGAGAAATGGTATCTGTGAGGATTTCCAGTCAGGATTTAGACCGTATCATAGTACTGAGACTGCTCTCATCAGAGTTACAGATGACCTGCTCTCTCTATTAGTGTAACTGGATCTGAGCTCTGTGTTCAACACTATCGACTATAGGTTTGGGCTGACATCATGTTCCCTCCCCCATCCCCACTTCCACAATCCACCGCATCCTAGTTCTGTGTACGTAAAGGAAATGAAGTGTACAGCGGACTTCCTAAAGGTAATAAATAGCCTACGAGATGGCAGGATTAAAAATATATATTTCCAATACATTTTTCTTGCAATTATATAGTTGGGTAATTAATGGCTACTGTACATAAATTGCAGGCATCAGAGAGCCGCAACAGAAACTGCTTTAGAATGTGCGCTCTTATTTTACTTTCACTTTCACTTTTGAGATTAATGATCATGAGGACTCTTTACTATGAGCTACAGCATTTACCACACATTTTACAAGATTAAATGTTTGTCATTGGTGCTCAGGATCTGCTAAAAATTTGCCATCATCCTCAATTCTTCATTACTGTTTACTTGGAAAGTGAACTTTCATCTACTGTAATTCAACAGGGTATCGTTAGCACGTGGTAAACCTTTTAGTGATTCGGTAGAACGCGTCTGTAATACAATCAATGTTCGATCGGGTAAGAAGGAGGCGGCAACTGGCAGACAATCAAAATTACTTTAATAATCAAAAATAAAGACAAAACAGAAACAAAAGCTAAAATCCAGGCCTGGTCCTCTCTCGTCCTTCACTGTCATCGCTCCTGTTTTATATCCTTCCATCTCCTCCGTGGGACTCGAGACCGGTGGATTGAGCAGGTGTCACTCATTTCCAATCACTCCACCAGCCTCGCTCCATTCCCACGGCTCTTGGCCCCGCCACACTCGCCACATACCCCCATCGGGTCTCGCAGGCCGGGTGGTACTCCCGATACTGCGCTCTACCCCCCACCCCCTCCCTCCGGGGGGACCTCTCACAGTGACCTGTGGGAGCCTGGGGGTAGGACAGACAAGGCGAGAGAAAAGGAGATGGAAGGATGAGGAGTGACAGAGACGAGAGAGGGGAGAGAGGAGAAAAAAAAAATCTGGTTCCCAGACGCATTTCAACTCGGCCCTCCACCAGCTGGGTGATCTAATCCATGGTGCCTGGCGGTGGCACTGGACGGCCCTCGGCGGACGGCACGACACTCCTCTGCTGCCCAGTGGACGCCGATGGCTCCTCTGGTTTTGGGCAGCCAGCAGGAGTCCCCCTGTTCCCTGCTCCTCCCCATTCAGGCGGACGGCAGCAGACACTACAATTCCCACAAAGCCTTGTCCCTTCATCACAGTAATTGCACTCATTTTAATTGCACTCAGGTGTCTTCACTTGATAGTCATCACCCTGCCTATATTAACCAGTCTCAGTCCCCAGTTTCCTCGCCTTCCGAGTTTCTAGTTCCTGTTCCTTTCCCTATTTGTTTGGTTGTTTTGGATGGATTTTTGGTTTCGACCCTCTGCTTGTTGGACTCTGAATTTGGATTACCCATTAAACTCACACTGCGTTTGGACATCTCGTCTCTTGTGTTTCCCTGGGTTCCCGAGCGTAACACATAATCACAGCAATGCCAAACACAAAAGTACAATAGAACAGGACAACAGTGCAGACTACACTGGTCACTCTATGTTTCACACTGTTGACTGTGTAGTGATACAATCAGCTAAATCTGAAGAAAAATATAGCTGACATCAGACAAGCATCAATATTTAACTGTGAGAGAATGATGTGAAAGAGGAAGTACACAAGAAATAAAACAGTTACATTACTAAGAATTTCTAGTTCATGTTGTGGAGATGGCAATGTGAGGAGAAGCTCATACCAGAGGTTTTAAGATCTTGTTTTTTAGTGCTTCTTGCAGAATAAGAAAAGCTAGTTAAACTAAACACATAGTAATTGTAATTTCATTTAAATGTCAGTATCACCGTTGCTCATATTTGGTTAGGTATTTTGCTCTTTGGAACAAAATGCTACTGTAATCAACATAAATGATTACAGATAGTATGCCATTAAAAAGAAAACGATAAAGTTTTTAAACAATTCTCGAGTTTGCATGTTTGTTTGTTTGTTTTTTTGTATTAATAGCCAATGACTTCACATGTGATTCTTTTTTTACTCATCCTGTGGTTCTGACTGCAGTGTGAAAATGCTGCATGTTAGCGTACACATGGTGAGAACTACAGGTTTTGGTGGCATTAATGGTTTGTGAACACTACTGAACAGGAAGACATGGTGTCATATGCTGAATAGAGTTGTGAAACACAAGAATAGCTTTAATAGTTATGATAAATATTTTAGAAAATATGTTTTTTGTTTGTGACATTTGGATTGAACAATGAATTTTAGTGTCTAAGAAACTGAGACTTTTTCATGTATTCTTATGATACATGAAGCAGGAACATTAAGCTTAGAAATGTATTCAGCCCACACAGTAATTCAGCCTAATTATTACAATAATTCTTCCTAAGAATTTGTATTTTATATATTTTCACAAAACAGTAAGTCATATATGACAATAACAGACAAATGATGCTCTGAACAGTAGACCAATACAGATTGCACATAAATGGAATGATATAAACCTGAAGGATTCTATTTTAGATTGTGATTGACCAGTGTCAAGTCAAACTGAAATAAGTAAAAAAAAAAAAAAAAAACAAACAAAAAAAAAATAATAATAATAATAACAATAATAATTTGTCAGCCAATCAGAGTAATGCGCGAAACAAAAAAAATGTCTGCTATCGCATGAGATAAAACACAACTTATCTGCCAAAACCTAATGGTGGACCCAAGGAAAGTGCACAAACATCCAAATTGTCATCATATCCCAGAGTGGTAGCCAGTGAAAACTTTAATTTAGATTTAGAAAAGAAATAACTTGAAAACCAGATATATTTTATAATTTATACATTTTTGTGTCTCCTAAAAGAATTTGTTATTACTCGGGCCTCGTGGCTCTCTCCGACGGCCACCGGAGGGCACCTTCACCGGAATATTGACACTCTCATGAACTACATTACACAGCAGCCCAGGGCCGTAGCTGCGGTCAGCGGGGCCCCGGTGCAGGTTGTACCAGTGGGCCCTGTTTGAAATTGTTCAATTTTATGTTTGTTATATTTATTTATTTGTGCAATTACACAATGTTTCAAGTTTGAAGGTGTCTCGGGAAAATAAACCAAATAAATAAATGTAAACCGTAAATAATAGCACTGCATACTCTTCAATTTAAAAGTGAAATATACAATCAAACCAAAGTTTATTCAGACACCTTCAACATTTCTCACATTATCACAGTTTATTTGCTATTGTTTGGAATATGGTAGTAAAATATGACAAGAACTCAGCGTTAAACTGTGTCAACAAATTCATCTTGATAATGTCAGATAACTTTGATAGAAAGATGATTTGAAATGAGAATAATTTCACATTATAAGTATAATTAGTATAATCACAAAATTTGGTCACAAGACATGCTAGAAACAAATTAACGTTAATGATATTGCTATTTTAGATTTGGGCCGTTTACAGTGGTTTGATTTGACATCAAATTTAATCTGTGAGAAACGTTTCAGATTGTCTAGGGACTCTAGGCACGCACATCATACAAATGTCAATACTAAATAATATTATTTTACGAAATACATATAGTAAATGAAGTAAAACACTTAGTTTCTGACTGTGTTTTCCTTATAAAAAAAACAAACTACCCCGTCTGCTCCGCTTTGAGTGAAATAAAATATCTCTCTAAGGAAAGTGTAGGAGCGCATATTAATGTCGCTATAAATCAATATGATATTATAAAATAGAAATTTTAAATGAGGTAAAATCATAAACGCTTAATTCTGGTCTTCCATATTTCTAAGTTAACCTGCGTCTGCACCAGGGTCTGTGCCGAACATCAGTTTAAATCTGAGAGAGACAGTTGGGCTCTTTTAGGCGCGCAAAGCATTTAAATATCATCATAAAGTAAAATCATCTTATAAAATACATGTAAAACGAAGTAAAACACTTAATTATGGTGTTTTCCTTTGATAAAACCAAATTCACCATCCTCTCTCCATCGTGAGTGAAAGAAAATATCTCGCTTGAGAAAATGTTTTGGACAGAACAGAACATAAATATCACTATAAATCAATATAATGTTATTAAACACATATTTTAAATGAGATAAAAACACTTACTTTCAGACTCCCCTTATAGAAAATAAATGATGTCCTCTGTTCCGCATCGCGAGCGAAAGGTAATGTAGTTGAGAAAAGTTTATGCGCACACAGAAAATAAATGTAAATGAAAACATTCAAATGTAAATATTGTGCAGTTAAGTTAATTGAGAAGGGAAACTTTGTTGTCAGTTGACATCAATGTCACCCCAACAAATAAACATCTCAATTGCATTGTCTGTAAATTTGCAACAAACAAATGTACAGAGGTCCTATTTTTTATTACAGAACATGCTCAAAATAAAATAAGATGACAGTTACAAAGGGCTTATTAAAAAATAAATAAATACATAAAAATAGTTATTCCAAATGGTATCACAACATAACCGGGTAACTGCTGGATTTGTACAATAAAATGTAAGAGCTATAAAGACCTTTTAAGACCTGCATTTAACATTTCAGACTTTTTTTTTTTAAGAAAAGGGAAGAGTCAAAAGTATTAATTCATTGGAGGGGTATGAATTCAGCAGTGCTGCCAAAATCATACCCCCTATATCAAATGCTTATTCTTGAATCTAAAACACTTGTGCAGTTTTGCAGGTGTTTTGCAGGATGTGTCTCCAGAATGAGTTTATTTGGCCCCTGACCCAGGAATCTTGATTTCATTAGGGTTTCCTGCCAAAATCATACCCCCTATATTCAATGCTTATTCAGAGGAGAACTGCCCAAATGAGCCTGGTTTCTCCCAAGGTTTTTTTCTCCATTATGTCACCGATGGAGTTTCGGTTCCTTGCCGCTGTCGCCTCTGGCTTGCTTAGTTGGGTTCACTTCATCTACAGCGATATCATTGACTTGATTGCAAATAAATGCACAGACACTATTTAACTGAACAGAGATGACATCACTGAATTCAATGATGAACTGCCTTTAACTATCATTTTGCATTATTGACACTGTTTTCCTAATGAATGTTGTTCAGTTGCTTTGAAGCGATGTATTTTGCTTAAAGCGCTGTATAAATAAAGGTGACTTGACTTGTCTTGACTTATTCTTGAATCCAAACACTTGTGCTTTTTTGCAGCTATTCTACAGAATGAGATATGTCTCCAGAATGTGTTTATTTATCAATTTGGCAGTTGACCAATATGTTGTCAAATATTATGTATTTCATGTAAATTATGAAGCACACATGTGCATACAGCTATGTACTTAATATCTTTGTATTTTATTGTACAGTAACTGGTTCAGTGTACTTCAATTGTTGTTTCTGTGTAATAGAAAGCTCTTTCTCAAACATATTTGGCAATAAATGGCTTTCTACTACCTCTGACTATAGACTATAGTGTCCTGATGACCCTTATATAATTTTTAAATATTTATAATTGATTTCAGGCAAACAGTTTTATTTGCTACTAACACTGATACTGTCCAACACAGACCCATCATGTCATGTTACTCATCTGTTGGCAGTTATATTAATACATTTACTTTAGTACCACTTTTTCATCATATTTTCATAATGATTTCACAGATTTGTTGTGAATAACATGAGATGGGGAAATCAATTAGTGTTTTTATTTACAGTTAACAGTGTTACAGTCACATAGAAATTACAATAAGCAAACATAATTATTTTTCAAATAAAATAATAAAATAAAACATTGATATCAAGATTACTTGGTCAGAAAACCATAAAACTAATTCTGGAGACACATCTCATCCTGTAGAATACCTGCAAAAAAGCACAAGTGTTTAGATTCAAGAATAAGCATTTAATAGGGAGGTATGATTTTGGCAGCATACATGTTTTTAGATTCAGTAATATACATTAAATATAGGGAAGAATGCAATACATATCGCATTCTATTGATATGCTCGATGTATAAGCTCAGGTATAAGAAGGTCTTCACAGCTTTTCAGTGTTATCAGCATAAGGGCAGAGTAATTTAGGCAGAGTTAACAAAACTAATGAAATTGTTCTGCTTTCTAACAAACACATTCTGTTTCATGAAAAGGAAAATTGCAATAGAGAAAATGAGCAGGTTTTTTTTGTTATTGTTTTACTGCAGAAAAACACACAAACGATAAAAGCACAGCTAGACAGTCCAAGTTGTTAATCATACACATTTATTTAAATACATGATCAGAGACAAATAATACACAATTGAATACACGATCAAACACCAATACACAAATTGCAATGTATTAACATTAAGCTCTTGTTTCTGCCTTTCATAAAACCTTCCACCTTTCATACAATCGGGTATGTGTTATTGTGGGTTAACAAATTTACATTATATACTTAGGAACAGAGTATGGGCCTATTCTAGGCAATTTTGTTAACTATTTACAAGTTTCATGTAAGTCTTTATCCACTTTTTTTTTTTCATTGCATCTGAAAATGACTTTGTGCATATGGATTCACTTGGCGTGCTGAACCTGCCTCCCGCATTGCTCAGCTGTGGACGATTTCAAAATGTTGATACAGGAATTGTTCTTAACAATAAATAAATAAATAAATAAAGTCAAAATCAAGGTCTTCAGATACTAGCCTATGCAAGATACAAGTTCTTTTAGGCTATTTAACATGCATTGTGACATTTTACAATTTCAACATATAAACTCCTTAAAGGTCCCCTTCTTCGTGATCCCATGTTTTAAACTTTAGTTAGTGTGTAATGTTGTTGTTAGAGTATAAATAATATCTGTAAAATTCTAAGGCTCAAAGTTCAATGCCAAGCGAGATATTTGATTTAACAGAATTAGCCTACAAAAAACGACCCGTTTGGACTACACCCCTCTAGTTCCTGTAGTAATGACGTCACTAAAACAGTTTTTTTTGACTAACCTCCGCCCACATGAATTCACAAACAGGGGGCGTGGCCTTGTTGCGCTCCGACGGAGAAGAAGGAAGAACTGTTTGTGTTTGTCGCCATGTTGTTGAAACGCTGTTATTTTCATCTCTGAGTCCAATCATCTTTGTTTGGGCTTCCCAGGAACGCTGTACTTTGAGATTAATGGTTACAATTTATGTTTAACTCGGTTCCTGAGTTAAATATGCACATGTAAAACTATGTGCAGCTCAATTTGCTGAGGACAACTTCCTCAATCTCAATCAGTTTAATGCCGGATTTGCACAAAGATTATTCTAGAAAGATGGAGCAGTTCCCTCTTTGTCTGGACCACAACTGTTAAGTGTATTTTATTATTTAAGTTGGTGCGTTTAACAGTTTCTGTAACTTATTACACAAAGGGCAACCCTTTTTAGCTTTGTTAACTAGATGGTAGGGCTGTGCAAAAAAAACAAATGCGGTTTTCATGTGCATCTTGTCAGTAAAAATGCTCCTGTGATTATAAATATATCTCCAGCACGTGCGTTCTAGCCCAATCGCGTTACCAGGAGGGCAGCCTGCTCTTAGCTGCTGTCGAATCACAGCACAGGAACAGCTGGCCAAATCAGAACTCGTTACGTATTTCTGAAGGAGAGGCTTCATAGAAAAAGGAAGTCATCAGCCCGTTTTTGTGACAGTGAAAACAGCAGTATACAGATAGGTGAATTGTGTGGAAAATACTGTGTTTTTTTACACGCGGAACATGAACACGTTATATTGCACATTGTAAACACAATCAAAGCTTCAAAAAAACGCGTAAAACGGGACCTTTAAGATCTTAAATTCAGTTTAATAAACCAATTAAATTCCACACAAAGAAAAAACATCCCAACATCACTGTTGTCAACAACACACTTCAATGGAAAACAAGAAACAAGAAAAAAAAAAAAATAAATCAGTATAAACTATAAAGAAATATACATTTTCTCTTTATAAGAGGGGTAAACAGGATCTGCACAGAGACAGCAATGATGTTAACACTGGCAAATTCTATGAACTTTCTCAGACAATCACAATATACGAGGTAAAAGAAAGTCTATGTCCAAGCAACCCATCCACTGATGAATTCACAGCTTAGTTTCAATTCACACTCTTTTTATACTCTCCGACAGTCAAGGAAAAAGTTTGATTAATTGTGTATGCGTGCTGAGGTCGTGTGCATGTATTGTGGGTGCGTCAAGTTTGTACCCGATGCTGCTGGTCTTCGTTTTGGGCCTTTGGTAAGTACAGGAACTTCGTTTTCAGCACCATCCAGGAAACGCGATGAGGACTAATCCAAGGCAACGCAACTCTCCCGACAGCCGAGATAGAGAACGTCTAAGCCGCTCACACAGTGTTAATTTCGTTGACTAAATATTTTCGTCATTATTTTCGTCACGAATATATTTTTGCTGACGAAAACGAAACGAAAACTAAAATAGAAGGCACTGATGGAGACTAAAACTATGACTAAATTGATTGACATTATCGTCAACGAATAAAGGACGAGACGAAAATAGACTGTGACGAAAATCAAATCAGCAGACGGGAGAGATGCGAGGAATGAGCAAAAGAACCGGCAAAACAGAACAGACTGCATGAGAGAAGAGAACCAATCAGAGCCTGACTTATTGAGACGTGAAGCGAAGGTTTTCAGTTTTTATGAGCTCCCGGGAAGTCGGCATTCGAAGAGGTGATAGGGACTTTAAGCAACAGCCTCTGGTGGAACGGCAACGCCATTGCGCCTGCGCGAATTTAACTGCTACTTTGTGACGTTCTAATTTAACGGTCTACTACGGGAGAACAGCTGATTTGCCAGAGTCGCTACAACGTGAGAGGTTAGGTAAATAAATGTTATGTTTTTAGACTTATTTACATCATACAATATTAAAAACTCCTCTTCTGACAAAAGATTGTCATTTAACGCCAAAAGCAATCCTTCTCTTGCTTTTTTAAATTATATATTTTTTTGGATCTCAATAAATGAATTAATGCTGCGTTGCGCTGTTCTGTTTTACCGTTGCTTAGTGACTTTTACGTTCTTGGCTACAGCGGTGTGACGGCAAACTTCCGGTCGCTGTAGCCGTTCCATTCGCAGCTGTTGCTTAAAGTCCCTACTGTCTAAAAGAGCGACAAAATGTCCACAGCTCACTTCACGTTTGACGACGAACAAAACAAAACAAAGTGTAAAGCACGCAGAGCGCTCATTCGTGGCAAGAACACAACCAATTTGAAAAGACATTTACAGACGAGCCACCCGGACATTTTCTCAAATGTAATTTCACAACGAAGTTCTTTTGTTTATTGAGCTAAGCAAAATTGGAATAGTGCAGTGCGTAGATGTTGTAGCATTAAATATTACGAACTGAAAAGTACTGTAAAATAGGCCCTTCTTCAAATTAGATGCGAGCACAATACTAATACGTAATATCATGATAAATTCATTTGATTAATACTAATGTTTAGTATATTTTATAATGTTCTACTTGTTGACAATATCACAAATATTTCTATATTAGTCATGTGAAACATGAATGTTCACATCCTATCATTATACATACAAATCTAGCAATATTGTAGTATTTAAAACATACAATATTGCTAGACAAATGAATACCTTATAAAATCTTGTTACTTTTTTTATCCACCTAGCTGCCAACTTATTAAATATTTACTTTAAATGTATGCACTTATTGTTCAGCTCAGCTGTAAACTTTAAGGTCCTGGACCTAACTTTATTTTTCTTTTATTGATGGTCAATTGGCAGCTAGTTATTGTTTACATTATCATGACAGTGTTTGTTGCTGCATAAAAGCTTTTGAATCGAAATAAAGACACAGTTGTGTTGAAATAAAGTTGAATTTGTGTTTTATATATTTTGGTTAAGTTTGTTTCCTATACCAGTTGTAAAAAATTGTCTAGTAAATCTGTTATTGATTTTAGTCTTATTTTAGTCGACTAAAATACCAAGCAATTTTAGTCGACTAAAATAAGACTAAAATTAAAACAAATCAGATGACTAAAACTTGACTAAAACTAAAAAGAATTATAGTCAAAAGACTAAGACTAAAACTAAATTAAAATTTCGTGTCAAAATTAACACTGCGCTCACAGTTTCACTTTAATCCCCGCCGTCACGTCATCCGCACCCCGATAAATCCCACCTCCAGGATACCTCAAACTTCTGTCATACTTCTCTCCCAGGTAGGTCACTTTCTCATACACAAGCATGATACTGTACGTTCCTCGAACAACCAATACACTTCACTTCCCCATTACCAGTTCTCTTCCGCTCACAATTCCCCTCCTTAAATAGTTTGTCACACTGATTATCCTCTTCTGATTGGAGAAAACAAAAAAACAAAATAAAAATAAAAAATAAAGTGGCTAACGGATTCCAATATGCCACATAGTATTGAAATACAAGTTGAATATGGTATATTTTTCTGGCAGCCATATCACCCTGGAGCCCAAGACCGGTTTCCCACTGAAGCTAAGCAGGGCTGAGCCTGGTCAGTTCCTGGATGGGAGACCTCCTGAGAAAACTAGGTTGCTGCTGGAAGAGGTGCTGGTGAGGCCAGCAGGGGGTGCTCACCCTGTGGTCTGTGTGGGTCCTAGCACCCCAGTGTAGTGATGGAGACACTACTGTATACTGTCAACAAGCACCGTCCTTCGGATGAGACGTTAAACCGAGGTCCTGACTCTCTGTCGTCATTAAAAATCCCAGGATGTCTTCCGAAAAGAGTAGAGGTGTGACCTCGGCATCCTGGCTAAATACAACCATTGGCCTCCGACCATCATGGCCTCCTAACAATCCCCATATCTGCCGATTGGCTTCATCACTCAGTCTCCTCTCCATCAGTAAGCTGGTGTGTGGTGGGCGTTCTGGCGCAATATGGCTGCCGTTGCATCATCCAGGTGGATGCTGCACACTGGTGGTGGATGAGGAGATACCCCCTGACTATACTAAGTGCTTTGAGTGTCTAGAAAAGCGCTATATAAATGTAAAGAATTATTATTATTATTATTATTATTATATATATATATATATATATATATATTTTTTTTTATGAGCTGTGTTTCCATTTTGGAAATCAAGCACACACTGTTGTCTTTTTTTTAAATCTATTTTTCTCTCATCTCCAAAAATGAGATGAGGTGTATTTTTTTTTTTTTTTTTTTTTTTTGCACGGTGCTACTGTCAGGAGAGTCAAAAGATTACATCATCATTAGAGTCGCAAATTAACTTCAGAAATTCAAAATAAGGGCTAATTGAGGTTCTTTCTTTTATTCTTTATTTATGATGTTTATTTTTTGTAGAAAATGAGTGTTTATTCTTTAAGAAAATAAGGGGCGATCCAAATATTTGTAATGCACAATAATATAGGCAAAGTTTATTTATATAGCACATTTTGTACACAATGGTAATCCAAAGTGCTTAACATAAAGGAAGCAAAATAATCATGAAGAACAATAATACAAAAAAAATAAAAAATAAATAAACTTTGGAAAAATAGAAAATGATTTTACATAAAATACAGTAAATACGTAAAATATAGTGCAATCGGTTCGGACATTGCACAGTGCTCATTCAATAGATGCACAGCTAAACAGATGGGTTGTAAGTCTAGATTTAAATGTGACTAGTGTTTTAGCACATCTGGTCTCTTCTGGAAGCTGATTCCAACTGCGGGCAGCATAGGAACTAAAGGAAAATTTGCAAAAGTATATGAGAAAAACTATACAGAAGAGTTTTTCACTGTAAAAACATGCATTCCGCGAGATCCCCCCATCCGGCCTTCAAAATTCAACACATGGGTGAATGAGAAAGATGTGGTAGATGTGCAGACGCCATAAAATGAAAACACACATAGATGTGTGCGCATTCGTTTAAAAAACAATCATGTCTGAGGGTGGTTTTTACTTGACGCTCCCCTGTAATGCGTCGCTAGCCGTTTATCCAGAAAATACTATTTCTAGTTATAGGACCATGCTGGCAAGAACTATAAGCCTAAAAGGTGAATGGGAGGTCGGCTTGATCGAATTTGAATTCCCCAAATCATGGTACACATTTCCAGAGGAAGACGGTGCATATATTATCACACAGGACGATGATGGGTGGAAAAAGTCTGACCATCATGTCGTTGGCGAAGGGATTAAGATTCACATCAGCAATGGAGCTCAGACCATATCAAAGCTATGTAACACACTAAAGACAGGTTATTACGAGGATGTTCTATTTCTGATTAGAGAAATCAACACAACTTTACCTCCAGGGACGACCCTTGGCTACGATCATGTAAAAAACAGAGTCTTTCTAAAAGCCCCTCCGAAGATATCGCTGACGTTTTATGGGAAGCTTGCTGTTATATTAGGGTTAACCCCCGGAGTCGCTATAGAATCCGCAAATACCGCTAATGAAGAAGAGTATGGCCGAGGAATCACGGCTGTGACGTACGCGCCACATCAAGCAGACATAAACGGTGGTTTCTACAGCCTGTATATATATACAGATATCATTGAATATCAATCAGTTGGTGATGCGCACGTCCCACTACTGAGATGTGTACATATAGACGGTGAGAATAATAAGATTCTCAGTGTTAGATACGATAAGGCACATTACGTACCTGTCAATAAAACAACCATCACAGATATAACTATAGAGGTAAAAGATGATCAGAATCAAAAGGTGCGTTTCACTTACGGCAAGGTGAGTGCTAAGTTACACTTCAGACCCGTGAAACAGGGATTATTTTAAAAATAAATAATGCCCTATTCTAACCCGTACAAAATGGATCCTGAGCGCTACGTGGCCTATTACCAAAATCAGGCCGGTAATGGCCTTCCTGGTTATGCAGGGGGTGGCGTTATGTATGGAATGGGTCTAGGTGGGCTTTTCAGGGGTCTCTTTCGAATGGCCATACCATTACTAAAACGTGGATTCAGTATTGCAAGACCTCATCTTAAATCAGCTGCAAAAAACATACTAAGCGATGTTGTTAGCAATACCCTAACACATTCCTTTAACAATAACAACGCTCAAGACGGATCGGGGCTAATGGTGATGTCTCGCAAAAGAACGTCCAGGCCACCTGGGTCCAGAAGGAGTGGTCAAACACAGAAGAAAATAAAACGTATCCCTAAGAAGACCTCAGTCGCAAAACGCAAGCCCAAGGAGACAGCAAAACGTGTAACAACCGCAAAGCCTAAGAAATCTGTCAAAACAATTTTCTAGATCATGGCATTACTACATAACATGTCGGAAGAATGCATTAAATCTGAACTCGATCTGTTCACAGTGCCTCTGACACAAACTGCTGTTGAAAAAAACACCTATATAAAGATACCACCATTATCAGCGATTTCGGACACATCGCCTTTGGAGTTTTTTATTGCAGGAAAGGGGCGGATTATATCGACTTAAACAATGTTTTATTATTTTTGAGGGTCAAAATCACTAATCCTGATGGTAGAGATATCGCAGATGGAGCACCAGTGGGACATTAAAATTCGTATGACGCGGGGTAAAGATGAATTCTGTCTGATGAGGAACGATGCTATCGCCTACAAGCTAAACATCCTGTCAGCCTCGCTATTTGTGAAAAAAGTTAGCGTCTCACCCGCCGTGAGGCTAGGGCACGCACAAGTGCTGCTCTCAACCACCGCCAAGTACCCTATCGACCGCGTTTGTGTGAAAAACTTTTCAATCCCTCCAGGCTCACGAGTCTGCAATCAAGAAACCTTATTCTTAGGAACTCTTCCAAAATCTATTGTTCTAGCCATGGTTGACAATGATGCCTTTACAGGATCGTATAATAAAAACCCATTTGCCTTTAAAAATTATGATTTAGAATTTTTATCTATTTATCTGGACGGTCAGCAATTCCCTGCAAAGCCTCTGCAACCTGATTATGGGAGCGGTTCTGCAGTGCGTGAATTCTACCAAATAGCCTTGGCTTCCGGTAAACATCTCAAAAACCAAGCACTGTCTATTGATAGAGAGGACTTTTTGCACGGTTACACCCTCTATGCATTCAATCTCACGCCAGACGAGGGTTGTGGACAACACGTCTCGCTTATCAGGTCGGGGAATATTAGACTTGAAGCACGGTTCAGACAGCCTCTACCCCACACAATTAACCTTATTGTCTATTCTATTTTTGACAGTGTCATTGAAGTTTCAAACCGCCGTCAGATCTTGGTTGATTACTATTAATACATAATAATGAACACGATCCAGCTTACGGCTATCATGGACAAGATTTAATGCAACACCCATTTTCTCGGTGTGCTCCCATGCGACTACTTACCACAAACACCTTTAAGAAAATTACCGTCATCAGTTATTTTTAACACACATGTTTCTCGCCTCCCTGGTGAACACTGGCTTGCCATCCACATAAGCGAGGACGGCGTTGGATATTTCTTCGATAGCTTTGGAAATAAATATGACTATCCCAGTTTTCCACTAATAATCAGTGATTTTTTAAAACTGAATTCTAGAGTGGTACAATATTCCTCTGTGCAGGTCCAGGATTTTTCATCAGATACCTGCGGACAGCATTGTGTGTTCTTTCTCTATCACATGGCAAGGGGTCATGATTATGATTATGTGTTAAAGTTATATAGTGACGATTTGATTAAAAACGACAAACGTGTGTCTGCTTTTGTAAAAAAACTAAAACAATCTCAATGTAATGAAAATGTTTTCAAGTGTGTTCAGTGTGTGCAAACGGGTGAAATGTTCATGTCATGTGTTTAATATTTCACAATAATAAAAAACAAAATAGAAAATTCTTGTTATAACTCTTTATTTTACACACACACACACAACAATATCAATAACATGGTGAATAAAAAAATGAGAACGCAGTCTCTAAAAAAAAAGTAAAATAAAAAAAAAAAACTCAGAGATTAAAAATGTAAACATTTGCTACGATCAAGAGCGGGGGATTTAAATACACCATCTTGTGGATAATTAAACTGTCCTGATGTGGTACTTTGGTCTACCTCACGTTTTTTACGTTTTTTAGAAGATTTGGTTATTGGAGGTGTCAATTTGGTTTTAAAAGAGTTAATTGTATGTCTAACATAGTGATTAGGGACCGTTGAATAAGGCATGTTTAAACAGGCAAATGCCTCCAGAAACTCATTCCACCCAGCCGGTCTCCGTTCGTCAAGAATCTTTTGCGGTGCCATGACACTTTTAACTAAATCCAGCATGTGTGAACCAGGGATGGTTTTACCTTTAAACACAAACTCTCCCAACGCTGTCCAAGAAGCAATATCTTTGTTTTTAGACATTTTATCCAAAATGTAGCGAACGTTTTTTTCATTCCTCTGTGGGACATTCTTCAAAACATCATCTGCAATAACATCTAAAACATACTGGGTGTTCGTACCCGTAGACTCCGCAGGTTCTTCTTCTTTCTCAGCTTGTGCAGTTGATGGAAGTGATATTGTTAGTGTGCTGGTCTCGCTGTCTGCCAGCTTGGATAATGTTAAAAACCTCTGCAATACAGATGTATACATCTTTGCCTTTTCATATGGTTCCAGATCATTCCTGTGCAAAATATCCCTCATGGTCATATCCAGATCGTTCTCCACTACCTGATGTATAGATTCACGTGTGGTACCTGCCTTTAGTTTATCCAGCTGTCTTTGTGGAACCAGGTACATCTTCTCGGCATGTTCCATCCCTGACATTATTTATTAGATGCGATCAAACTGGTTATGAAAGGGACCGCAACACTTGGTAAAAGAAAGTGGAAGAAGTAACCCGCCTTGTTGGTTAATCAACCGTCTCTTTCTTTTGACTCCGACTTTCTTATCTGCAACAAATTTGATTTCAGTTCTTTTTCTTTTCAGCTTCTGGTGTTGCTGTTGTGTGAGCGGGATATTACTGTGGAGAACATTAAGAGCTAATTCACACAAACATAAAATGAACTCATCTGTGGCTGCCTGTAAAATAACACATCTTTGTTTGGGTGTTGCTTTTAATAACAGCTTTAAAAGAGAGTGGTTTCTTAAAAGTCTCCCAGACATCTTTTTTTCACCCTAATCAGTTACGTTTTTTTTTTTTTCTGGAGGTATACAACAGGATGTTGTGAAAGTAATGCAGTTCTGAGACGATACTGTTCGGGGGTCTTTGCTTTATAATCAATCAAAAGGTAACCGTAGGGGGAGCCGGTAGCATCTTCATAACACTCCATAAAAAACTTTGTTTTTTGGTTGTTTGGGTACATCTGTTTAGCTAAAATACTAATCTGTGCAGCGTCTCTCGAATTCCTGAAGACAACCAGATAATTTGTGTTCAAATTAATAGTTCTGCTGGATTTACCTTGAAAAAATAAATTCTGTAGAATGTAAATAACATTCAGATTTTTATGATGTACATAGACTGTAAAAAGTTTCTCAATCTGCTTGTTATTGGAAGCATCCTGCATAAAATCGTCAATTATTACGAGGGATGTTTTATTGACAGGAAACAAAACATCATCATCCAAAGTTTGTGGAATTCCTTCTATAAATTTAATATTGTTATCATACATATTCAAAAAATCATCATACAAAGGTTGCCATACAGAATAAATGAAAACAATATTGTCAATTTTTTTAGAAATCAACTTTCCTGCATTTTGCAACAACATTTTTACAAAAAAGGTTTTACCACTGTTGCTTGGGCCTGCTATAACCAATGAAAAAGGACATTGGAGTCGAATGTCAAACCCTTCTGTGTCATGTACACCCCCACCAAAAACGTTGTCAGAAGCCATATGGAAGTGTAGTGAAGTCAGGGAGCAGTACACGCTTATCGTACACAACTCTGAATTTCTTTACAAATGACTTATTGTGTAACGTCAAATCCTTTTTATCCCTCACAATAGTGTCGTTGTGTGCAAGAATATGACGGCTATCACCCCTCCCCTTCACATAATGCTTAACAAGTCCAATCATTGGATCTAATGTGATGGCTTCGGAGTTTAAAGCGTTAAGTGTTATGCCTTTCACTTTCATACAAACCTTACCCATAGCGGTGACAAAACCATAACTTTTCGGGCCAGTGCTGGTAAAGAGGGTAATATGATCGCCGGGCCCGACTTCATCAGTAAGATCACCGAGATATGGACCTAGTGGCGGTTCATATTCACCTTCTCTGGTTGTAAAAACAACACTGTCGGTATCGCAATAAAGCAACCTATCATCCAGCCTGTCCATAAGCTCATAGAGTTCTAAACATGCATGGGCAGTTGTAAAAGCACCAATAAAGACATTGACATCGCGAGTCTGGGGGGCTTTCCCTTCGGGGTAAGACCACTGTACAATTGCTGCAGTGTCTGACACAAATGAGAAATGTCTGATGTCGTACTCTGCGCTAAAAATGTGTCGTGCAAATTGTTCCGGATCTGTAAGTATTTCAGTTTTAGGTAAACCCTCACGAAGGCAGAACCGCCCCCAGAGTGAGTTTAAGACCAATTTCATTATCGATCTACGCGCAGGGTTCAGTTCAATCTTGTCCACATTCAACTGAATCCCTTCTTTCTCAAAGTAATCTCTGATATAAGATTCTTTGTCTGCATCGGTCACCACATCTTTTGGAAACCCTGAGCTCTCCTGTTTGAACTGTAAAAATGTTTTAACATAATCACGGAACAGTGTATCTGATCGTTGGGGAAAATGCCATACCTCATCCAAATTTACCACAACATAGCCTTTTTCAATAGCTTTTAGCACTTCAGTGCTTACCCAGCAACCACTGATGGCTCTTTCCTCATCCGTGTGCATACATGGTAGTGTCTGGTTCTGTTGTTCTGCACACAACCTGCAGAGCGGGAAAGTTAATTTTTTGTTTGCGCGGTAGGGTAGTACAGGGTGAAGCAGCTTTCGAGGTGGTAGTACTGTAGCCTTAACAAGGCCGTAATAATTTTCAAGATTATCAAAATCTTTGAAAATTATTTGGGGATGACCTATCGGGAAGCACTTTGTGGCCTGACAAAACGGGTAGAGACTTGTGAGATCCACATACCGTATGACCTCACCCTCTGTTGTCTTGTGATACAACTTGAATGAAATTGTTCTACCGCCGTACAAACTTTCGCGGGGTTTCAATCTCTCAGAATGTTTATAGACGGACATGAACGCAATCACATCGGCATCAGATTGTTTAGCATGGGTCCAGCTACACTCCCACTGAATCTCGGTATGAAGATTGTATGCATTCTGTAAAATTTCAATCTTGTCATCAAACTGTCTTTTGAGAAGACCGTAAGGTACCTTCAATAATGGATTTAAATCATTGGGTTATAACATTGTTCACAACCGTGAAAAAAACACCCTGCAAACTCCGAATGACACCTCGCCATAGTTTAGAGCGTGTTGAACAACCACTGAACGTGATTTGCTGATATATTCAAGCCATTCAATTGATACGTTCGAGTTTGTTTTGTTCTGATTGATATATGCGCTGTTGTGTGTCAGTGCTATTGTGTCTTTTGGGAGATAGTGTGTTTTATAGATAGCCATGCAGGTGGATGCCAGAGTGGTGTAATTAAAAGGGTCCAGCCCTGTATCGAACTCCATTCTGTCTTTGTTTGACATAGTCGTATATCCGTAAAACTCTATAGCAGGGTATGGTCCGACATATGAATCATTTTCAACACGGTTGAAGTGATGTGGGAAATAACCCTTCACAGAGTTGGTCAGATTAAAAGCAGCAGGCGTGTTGGCTAGACGCATGGGTATAAAACTGTAACTATCGATAAATCTCTGTTTGAATGCCTCGTCATACATATAGATTAGACGACACCCTTGCATTGTAATTTTAGGAGGGATCCCTATCTTAGTGAAGTATTCCAAAAGAATGAAATTATCAAATCCAGATGCATTATGTGCAATCCATGTGTAATTATTATAACGAGGCTGTCTGAATTTCTTAATGAGACGATCTACACAATCAGAACCTTTGGCCGAAAATTCTTCTCCCTCAAACGTGATCGCATATACAAAAACTGCAAAATGTCTGTTATTTTCATAACGAGTTTCGAAATCAAAAAAAAATGTAGCGATTATTTGGCTCCTTCACCTTAACCGGGTGAATAAAACACTGATGCACACCGTCGGTAACCAAAACCTCACTACAGTGAACACAACAATCCGCTGGACATTTGTGTGGCTTGGGGTTGACGCCACTGACGTGGTAACGTTTATTACATTTACCACAATATTTGGTAACGTCGCACTGTGCAAATGTCTGACCTAGAGGTGGTTTTTTATGCATCTGAAAACAATAGTCTGACCTACAGTACCTCAAACAGTCACCGCAGTGTTTTGTTTTTTTGGGGTAAAGATGACATTCAGAATCGTTGCAAACATCGCAAGTGTATTGACATCTGTGATCTCGCTGTGCTGTAAACCCTTGATAGCAATACTAACACACATATGGTGTGCCTACGAACCCCTTCAGATTTTTAATCATAAAATAATGATTGTCGTGCAGGTACAAAAACACTGTTTTAGGATGCGGTACATCTGTGTTTGCATATTTCTCCAGCTTTCCTGTATTCGTTCTATAGAAGACCACTATTTTAATATTCAACATAAGTTCAAACTGGGCAATATCCTTAAGTGATATCATATGCTGATCGGTGTATCCTGCAGACTCCTGCAATGCTGATGCTACGGACACTAACTCAGTGTGTGGTTTCTGAGGGTTAAGAAAGTGTGCTAAGCAGATTGCAAAACAAAGATTGTTTTCCCCTGCAATGTTTGAGGGGACGAACAAATTAAGTCTGTTCTTATCAATCACCTGATTGTGGGCTAGTTCCCTTAATTTTCGTCGAGCACCTCCTTGTTTACTTGCTATAGACACTTTTAAATTTAAACACTCATCAAACTGTACATCTGTGTTGCTTTGCATGATTTTTTCAAGATCACTGATGAAGAGATCGACATTGTAATCATTGTTAGCTGACAAGAGTGTATTAACATCAGATGTCAAGCTAGGACCACTCAAAGTGATGTTAATTAAACTACCATCTCCACCTAATAATCTGGAAAACGCCACTATTTCGGAAAAAGTGTCATGTAAAAACACAGTGTAGTCTGATAGACGTGTAGAAGATATTTCCCTTAGATTTATAAGCCTGCGGATTTCCAAACCATTGAATCGCCCTCGTGGTACTACAGAGTATCCGGCCACATCGCCACCCGCTCTTACAAGTGTTTCTATTTCAGCTTGAGTGAGACCCATGCAGGGGTCTGTTAGGTCAAGTGTGTGATGTGACCTGGTACCTGCTCCCTCACCTAGCTGTTGAGAATTTAAAAACTGTTCAAAAATTGGATATGGTCGTGGTTCTGGCACCTCATCTGGCTGTTGAGAATTTAAAAACTGTTCACAATCAAAAACTGGTTCGGGGACTTCGTCTAGCTGTTGAGAGTTTAAAAACTGTTCAAAATCAAAAACAGGCTCTGACAGTTCGTCTAGCTGTTGAGAGTTTAAAAACTGTTCAAAACCAAAAACTGGTTCTGACACTTCGTCTAGCTGTTGAGAGTTTAAAAACTGTTCAAAATCAAAAACCGGTTCTGGAGGAGGCTCTGCCCTTGATTGTACCCTGTTTATTAATTTTAACAATTTAGACGGCTTGTGTTTTTTCATCTCATCAACAGTCTGTATGAGCCTGAGTAGCTTTTCTGTGGTGTTTTGTTGATTTTGGAAATTATCATCCCTATTGCCCCTTAACGGTGGATCTTGTTCACCATCACATGACTCCCGACAACGTTTTGCAGCCATTTCTAACACTAATGAAAGTGAAAGTGAAAGTGAAGTGACATTCAGCCAAGTATGGTGACCCATACTCAGAATTTGTGCTCTGCATTTAACCCATCCGAAATGCACACACACAGAGCAGTGAACACACACACACACTGTGAGCACACACCCGGAGCAGTGGGCAGCCATTTATGCTGCGGCGCCCGGGGAGCAGTTGGGGGTTCAATGCCTTGCTCAAGGGCACCTAAGTCGTGGTATTGTAGGTGGAGAGAGAGCTGTTCATGCACTCCCCCCACCCACAATTCCATCCGGCCCGAGACTAGAACCCACAACCCTTCGATTGGGAGTCCAACCCTCTAACCATTAGGCCACAACTTCCCCATATGGCAATCCCCAAAAAGGGAAAGCACACCGTTCCTGGAGACACTGCAATACCAGGCCGATGCATGGAGTGGACGGAGCAAGCCCCGGCTCCAGCTCCGTGATCTTAAAATCCATTTAATATGTAGTCCCCGGATGGGGGACGTATCAGATATTAAACTGATAAGAACAGATACTACACTTGATCTTAGCCAAAAGGCCAAGAAGCGATTTATTTATTTATTTTAAAATATTCACAAAATACACACCACACAACTAAACGTAGAAGAAGGAAAAAATCTAATCATAAAACCACATCTATGCACACTTGTGACAAAAATAATACACACTTAGAAAAAAAAAAACTGGGTAAAGAAAATAGGACTTACCAATACAGTTATTTAAAAAGGTCCAGCAGTTCAGTTAACAGCGTTACAGGCATTTCCTGATCACAGGCCGCCTTAGCATGTCCACCATCATGACGTTTTAGTAACGCAACAATATGTTTAAGGATGATCCCGTGTTTCTGCTGCTCCTTAACAACAGTGTCCAAAACAGCTTTGTTTGCGTCGTTCTGCTGTTTATGATGTGCTTGGTCCTCTATAATTCTTTCTTGGTTCTTGGCTACTGTGTCCAAAAGGGCTTTGTTCGCGTCGTTCTGGTGTTTATGATGTTCTTGGTTCTTGGCAACAGTGTCCAAAATGGCTTTGTTTGCGTCGTTCTGCTGTTTATGACGTGCTTGGTCCTCTATAATTCTTTCTTGGTTCTTGACAATAGTGTTCAAAATGTCATTGTTTGTGTCGTTCAGCTGCTGGTTCTTGTATTCCTCCTGGTTTGAAGGAAGCTTGTCTGCATCATCATCATCTGAATCTGCGACGTTTTCAACAGTGTCTATGGGTTGATTTAAATTCTTCTCCTGATCCACATTAGATTGGACGTTCATATCGCATCCATCCCATGCTTGAGCAAAATGCTCGTCCCAGAGCTCCTTGTCTTCTGATTCTGTACAATATTGATAATAATTAATACCGATAGTAGTAATAATAATCATTTAATTTAATTCCTCTATACTCACGAGTTGATTGTCTCGGACGTTTTCGCTCGGGGGTGTTAGGTATCACGTCGATCTCACAGGGGTCTACAGTCTTTTGTCTATCGGGCTGAACCGGGAGAGCAGTCACATTCTGGTGTTCATGGCGTGATCTTGATTTTACCCACGGTCTTCTAACACCTGCATCAGCAACTTCTTGAGGTATACTGTTTGCAAAACTCCCCGTACAATCTAGAGTGGAAAGAACAAACATTTTTTTTCTTCATGGATGTGATACAAATATATTCTAAATAATAATAATACAAATGATTAATACACACCAACAGGTGTAGAATTAGTAGATATTTGCGGTGGTGAATGGATCTGCGCGGTCACAACCACTCTTCTTCCTAATGGTGTTCCGTGTCTAGCACTGTTTGCTGTTTCATGTTGTTCCGCAGTTGTAACGGACGGGTACCGGTTAACAAGTTGTCTTAAGCTGGCACAGACACAAAGTTTTATTTAGTCTTTTTTCTTCTGACATTGTAAGAGAAATCTTTAATAGATCTATATATTGATTAAAAATAAAAACCCACAGAGCGATCCCCTGTTTTCTCTCACGGCTCGGCCCCTCACCGTACTAATCGACTGTGCGCTCACTGTTTGTATGAATGAAAAAGGGGAAAAAAAAAACTATCATAAACCGTCTCATAACCGTTGCTCTGCGCACAGAACATCAAATTGCCTGTCAAGTAATGGGATGACTCGTGATCGCACATAAACAAATTTTTATTTAAAATGGTTGTTAATGAAAACTAGACTTACCATTAGGAGAGCCAGACATTTTTAAAAATGTTTTCGTACTTTTAAGACGTAGCAAAAAAAAAACTGTTTTAGCCGCTGAAGAAAGCTTGTCACAGAGGCGTGTCACATGGCGCCACAGTAGCCTCAAAGGAAGCAATGTAGGTGTGAGCAACAACCTAACATAAAAACCACTCTGTATGTTTTAAGAAACGAATGGAGACTATTTTTTATATAGAAAATAGTATCACCTATTTTAAATATCAACATGCATTTGTGTGTGTGTGTGTGTGTGTGTGTGTGTGTGTGTGTGTGTGTGCGTGCATGCGAGCGTGTGTGCGTGTGTGTGTGTGTGCGTGTGTGTGTTTAAAGTCGGTTTTAAAATTAGCGTGAGATTTCAACTCCTTTTACACATCACATATTATGGATAGTATTTTCTTAAAATTAAGGAATGCTCGTCTGATTTTATTAATTCCAGATAACATTAAATTATTTATCTCTTCAGCGACTTGGTTAGTTGATGATTTAGATAATGGTCTCTCTCACTCTTTGAAATTCTCACCTGGAAAGACACCAGACATCGTCCTCGTTTTCAAATGTGTTTGTAGACGGGGGGCATGTGGCCTGTCGGTGCCTAGGTATCAACACCATATAGAGCAAACAAACATTGATCCTGCCAAGACGTCAAAACCCTCACTTTTGCACCGCCATTTTTTTTCCCCCAGGAAAAACCCAAACACCTCCCCACTGTCTTTAGCTGTGAACAACAGGACTTCACAGAAACCCCCCACAGCTCTGGTTACAGATACAACCATCATAAGAACCCCCCCCCACTGCTCTGGTTACAGATACAACCATCATAAGAACCCCCCCCCCCCACTGCTCTGGTTACAGATACAACCATCATAAGAAACCCCCCACTGCTCTGGTAAAAGATACAACCAAGTCAAATCTGAGATCTCTTTGATCTTTTGATTTACACACCTCTGCCATGTCAATCAAGGGTCACAGGACCCAGTGGCATGGCAACCGCTTTGACTGACAGGCCTTATAGTCATAAATCAATCCAAACTGACCATGCACACTTCTGACTACCTGTCAATCTACACGGACTGTACGGCCATAAATCAGGGTAATAAATCATCAAGACTTGAGATAAAGTGTATGATAGGACTACTGACAGCATATTTCAACCCAGCAACATAACAAAAAAACACCGTTCCTCGCAGCCAAAAAATGGACCGAGTTTAGTTCAGCTGGAGGGGGTGGGGGTTTGGGGGTTGTTCTGTGTAGCTTGTGGGGGTCGAAATAAACGTGTGAATTTCTTGCTCTTTCATATGGACAGTGTCTTATGAGCGTTTCCTCTGCGATGGTTTAAGTACACATGCTAGAGGTCTTCACGGGTCCAAAAATTCTTGCCCGAACCCGACAGAGACCCGTAAAGTACTACACCGAACCGACCCGGACCCGTCTATTATTTCAAAAGCTGGACCTGGACCCGTGTAGATCCGAGAAATGCCTACCCGGACCCGACCTGGACCCGTATATTACTTATAATCTGGACCCGAACCCGCCGGGAAGACACAGACCCGCCTGGACCCGACGTTGACATATTCCACCTTAAATTGCTATTACAAGTCAATAAACCTGTTGCGAAGAATACAGCTTTTTGTCTTACCTAATTTAAAGAGCCGTGATCTCTTTTCCTTGTACCTGACTGCCTGTGATGCATTACAATCCTCCGTCAAGAAAGTTATTCTTGTTATTCCTCTCGTTAATTCAAGTCCAAGCTGAATCCACTCATTATTTCAGCTTCAGAAGTCCACTTGATGTCACGGTGACGGATGACAAATGCTACTGTGCACATGTACATTCTGACTCGAGTTAATTCGCATAATAACTTACACTGTTTGCCTTTTGAACTATAATAACGATCGCTCGTGCAATGCCATGGCCGCTGACATTATTTATTTACTATCATCTGATCTCTGTCTGTGCTCTCTGCTCTGCGTCAAGTCTGAATCTGAACCACTAAAACTTTAAGATTAAACGGTTCATTTATAATATTATAAAAATGGGAGAAAATGTAAAACGCGGTTTGGCGGTAGAAGTGTCCCTCACTGCTTGCCATAGAAATATGACTGCACATGCGTGCTAGCTTTATCAACCTAAAATGCCTTAACGCAATTTGAGCGTAATAGAAAGCATTCATGTGACAGTTCACCTCAGATTGTGTTGCTGATTTGAAATATATTAAACATGAGTGTGTCAAGTCTGCAAGCATTACCGTGTGTGCACTTGTATATTAACTCGAGTCTGCGAGTGAGCGAGAGAGATCACTTTTTTTTGGCTCACTCTTTTCTTTTCCTAATTTTACAAGTTGCAAGTTACAAAAAACACAAGCAGTCTTTGATCACGGCCGGATGTTCTCCGAGTCCGATGACTCCGATCGGCGATCGCACGGGTATTACACACAATGTTAAACAGACCCGGGACCCGAGGTAATAGATTCGGACCCGACCCGGACCCGACTGATGATTTAAAATATAGACCCGAACCCGTACGGGTCCCGGGTCGGGTCCGGGGTCGACGGGTCTCGGGTGCACTGTGAAGACCTCTAACACATGCTAAGCTCTGTGTACTTTCTTAAATCCACGTAAGTGGTAAGTGTGCATGCAAGACTCTTTACGTCCTAAGCTTAGCATGGCTAGATCTGGGTTCCTTGGGCTCCACTCAGCCAGTGTGTATTTATTTACGCACTTCAAGCATCGCTTCCTCGACATGAGGGGCTATTTGGGCAGTTCTCTTGGTAGTTTAGCAGCGCTGCCCTTTAACAAGAATGGTCGCCTATGAGTGTGCTACTATCTTTCTGAATTTGGAGTTCTCCTCTCATATGAGACTGAGTTCTCTGTTTTTTCCCCAGAGCGCTCCAGCATTATTTCCACAGATCGAGTTGATGACTCTCAAACATGTTTTTTGGGATGCACCATTCCATCTATGAGCTGCTCTATCAGAGTGCCACGAGAGCCCCTCCTTAGAACAGTATTTTAAAATCCATGCTATGGTAAGTGTGCACGTGAAGTCTTTGTGCACTTTCTAAAATCCACACTGTGGTAAGTTCAGATGGTAGTGCTTTGCGTTCTTTCTAAAATCCTATATGGTAAGGGCTTTGCACGGTTGCTTCATGCCCTTTTCTTGAATGGGTAAAGCCCCATTCATCTTGGGCACAACTCCATCTATGTATCCTCGTATACCTATCTAAAAAGGGTGTTGCTACTAGAGATCTGTTTAGACAGATCTTTCAGCAAGCTTATGCAAGAGCAAGCGGTAGCCCCTGTGTGACAGGCAAGACTTAGTATAAAATGCTAGGTTATTTGCTGTATCCCTCTAAAGCAATCTTTTTTGATTCCAAGCCTTCAGCCCTACCCCGGGCAGACACCAAAACAAGTAAGTTAGGTATATAGGCCTTTGGCCATAAGGGGTAATGTCACGGACAGCCGTCTAACATCCTAGGGGTAACTCCCATGGAAATGGTAGTGTTGGTACTATAGTGTTCATCGTGATTCTGACTATGCTGTCCGATGAATCGAAATCGAATCGAAATCGCGTTTTGAGAAGTTGCGATTTGCTAATTGCAAAAGCCTGTGATGTGCGATATTATTCTGTTCCAGAGCATATGCATGACTGTCATCCTTCAGTGACAGTCTTACTACCCAATAAAGTGAGGGCACCTCCGTTCTCCCCAATCATCTCTGCTCTAGCCAAACGCCTAACCATAAAAAAAAAAAACACGGAAGCAGGAGAGAGACATCTTTGGATTATGGCATCTAAAGGGTCAGATTCAGGAGACCGCACACACATCCTGTGTCTCTGAATGCTTTTCATACTCGCTCCTCTCTTCCCCACGCGGCGGAAATCCTGCGAAATGCTGAAGCCATTCACACTTGCCGCACTCATGCAGTCTGTTTCTTAGCGCTCTGTTATATTCGCGCACGGCCCTGCACCTCTTTACGGGTGCATTTGGCAGTATGGATGAGGCTCGACGCACGTGCGCAATCTGTGTCGACTCGCGCCTGGCTCCGTGTTTAAAACAAATGTAAATTCAGTCTAACTGCTTGCTAATTTCACTTGAATGAAATGAAACATTTTCCACTAGTTCTTAAAATCCCAAATACAGTATAACATGTAATACTTTAATAATTGACTAAAGAAATACAGTTTTTTATTTATATAAAAAAAATATATATTTCCAGGGAAATTCAGTAACTAAGTTAATTCTATAAAATTAGTTTTACCATTATAATCTTGTCTGCTGAAAAAAGAAAAAAAAATTATATATATATATATATATATATATATATATATATATATATATATATATATATATATATATATATATATATATATATATGAATTTTGTAAAGGTTTCATGGAAACCTTGGAAGTAATTTTTTTATACTGTTGCACATTATTGACAATATTAAGCTGAAGCTTGACTTTGCAAATTTAAAAATCACAAATCAAATCACAATTGCAATATCTGTCAAAAAAGTCTTATGTTCTCTGATGAAAGTAAATTCTGCATCTAAATTTTGGAAATCAGGGTCCCAGATTCTGGAGGAAGAGAGGAGAGGCACACAATCCACGTTCCTTGAGGTCCAGTGTAAAGTTTCCACAGTCAGTGATGGTTTGGGGTGTCATGTCATCTGCTGGTGTTGGTCCACTTTGTTTTCTGAGGTCCAAGGTCAATGCAGTCGTATACCAGGAAGTTTTAGAGCGCTTCATGCTTCCTGCTGCTGACAAACTTTATGAAGATGCAGATTTCATTTTTTAACAGTACCTGGTTTAAGGACCATGGTATCCCTGTTCTAAACTCGTCAGCAAACTCGCCTGACCTTGCAAAGAGGAAGACGCTATATGCCAGACCCAAGAATACAGAAGAGCTGAAGGCCACTATCAGAGCAAACTGGGCTCTCATAACACCAGAGCAGTGACACAGACTGATAGACTCCATGCAACGCCGCATTGCTGCAGTCATTCAGGCAAAAGGAGCCCCAACTAAGTATTGAGTGCTGTACATACTCATACTTTTTATGTTCATACTTTTCAGTTGACCAAGCTTTCTAAAAATCCTTTCTTTGTATTGGTCTTAAGTAATATTCAAATTTTCTGAGATTCTGAATTTGGGATTTTCCTTAGTTATCAGTTATAATCATCAAAAATAAAAAAAATAAAATAAACATTCGAAATATATCAGTCTGTGTTTAATGAATGAATATAATATACAAGTTTCACTTTTTGAATGAAACTGGTGAAATAAATGAACTTTTTGATGATATTCTAATTATATGACCAGCACATGTATACAGCTCAGTGCTTTTCAAAGATTAGTCTCTGAGGAGAAACTCCTGCGAGGACCTGTCATTGACGCAAGCTACTGTAAGGATTCTATAAAGGATAAAATGTTGAAACATGACATCCTGCTATAATATATAAATAACCATTGTTTATACCACTATGCAACTTTTGCTTTTTTATTTATTTTTATCAGTGAGTGGTATCACTTTGACAGCAGGATAAAGAAACAATTAAAGAAGAGTGGCAAGCCATTGGAAAGTCATCTACAGGAGTCAAGAAATAACCAAGTCATGATGTTAATAAATATATTTTTTTTAACAACAATGTTGTCTCTTTCTTTTAAATGACCCTTGGAACTTTAGAAAAGGGTTAAATTATGTTTGTGTTCATAAAATGCTATGTAGGACATGTTTTGTTGCTGTATGACGAGCAATTGTGAATTGTACAGCAAATATTTCATTTAGAATCCATATGATTACACAGTACTGTATGTCTAATGGCCTGAATATGGTTAATATCTAAATATAACTTAATATAAATTCACAACATCATATATATATATATATATATATATATATATATATATATATATATATATATATATAAATATATATATATATATACATATATATCCTGTATATAAAAACAGTTTATAAATAAATATAAATAATACAGTTTACAGTAAGTCATAGGTCTTACAGGGGCGTAAAACTGCTTGGGGCGTATATCTACCAGCTACAGTTCCCAAGCCTCCACCTACTCAGCAACGAGCCAAAGTAGCTCTTCTGATTGGCTGAAATTCTCTAATCTCTAAACAGTCCCGCCCACTACCTCTACAGATGCACAAATCACTTTTGAACCAAATATCTCGGTGCAAAAGGGAGAGCGCGAAACTTGTCACTTGAAAGCGAAAAACAGTGTTTGAGATTCATCACAGCAGATTCAAGCAAATGTAGTTATGTACTTTTTGTTTGTGTTAGAAACATATACAAGACATTTCTGAGAAAACATTCTACAAGTGTGCAACTCTCATTTGATGAATTCACGTATTGATTTGCGGATGTTCAACATTTCTCCACGACTTCACATTTCTTGATGCGGGTGTGTAAATGCGTTTTGCACCACATTCACTGCAGCAATTGTTTCAAAAATGTGAGCGTACGAGTTTCTAAATGTGTGATTTGTAGAATAGGATTTGTGCACCTGCAATGAAGAATTTGAGAAGGTGTAACTGTTGTGTTGTGTTTGTGGGAGAGAAAAAAAGTCTACAGGTTTGCAACTCTTAAAACATTTCTTTCTGTGACTTCAAATTTACTGATACACATGTGTGGCTTTTCTTTACAACTACAAATCGCACTGCCACAGGTGTCGAGTTGTTTTGAATCAAAAATAACTTCATAGTTAGCCAGCACCCCCATTATGGGAATCACAGCTGAAAGTACCCTACCTAACTTAAAATTTTAAAGGTAAACCTTTCACTTTACCTTTATCTGTTAATGAGAAATGTGTTGTTATACTCTTAGACACCGAGTTCTGGAATCCGACATCTGTTTGATTGGGTTTGAAATCAGGTTCATAGGCACACCACCTTATTATCTTCAGATTACAGTGCAATATATATTCATGTTTAGCCTCCGTACAGATTTTTAATTTAGATTTTATCCAAGAGTTTTCAATCTTGCATATTTTCCAATTTCCCAATTAAAGTGGTTCTGACATAAGTAGTACTTAAATGTCTTTCCACCTAGCACTGTAGTTTTTTTTTATTGCATAGATTTATCAGGGGTTTAATTTGCGCAGAGTAGAAATAATTTATAAGATGTGGTACAGCCATAACCCCGTTTTCTTTGAAGAGCTGTAATGTTTTAAATCGGATCCTATGCTTTTTTCCTAATTTCTGTTGGGAAAGCTTGAAACAAAAATAGAAATCTTGGTAATAGGTTAATTTTTACAGATTCAATTCTTTGGATTAGAGGTATTTTTTTTAATATGGTCCAGTCCCATTTAAGATTTAATTAATCACTTATTGTTTTTGGAGGATTATAATTAAATTTCAATATCTGTGTCTTGCTTACATTTAAATTTATAACCAGCATAATCAAAGCTATTTAGAGTCTGAAATAATTTGGGAAGTGATTTGTTTGGCTCACTTACGTATAACAACAAATCATCTGCGTATAGCGCCACCTTGTGTATATCAAAGAAATATTTATACCTTATATACTGTTTGTTTGCCTTATTGAGCTAGCGGGTGTATATAAAGGGGGGAAAGTAAAGGAGAGAGTCCACATGTGTTGTCCTCTAGCCTTGTGCTATAGTTCAATAGTATTTGATAAATTACCATTTATTTTTATATGCGCGGTTGGTTTTGTGTATAGTGCCTCTTCACTTTAACAAAATATGAATGAAATCCAAATCTCTCCAATATTCTAGAAGCCCATTTTACGGAATCTTTTTCAGCATCAAGGCGTATCACTGAAGCTTATATTGATTTTTTTTTAATTATTGTTTAGTATGTGTAATGTACGCCTTATATTATCATGAGTTTGTGGGATAAAACCTGTCTGAAATATTTCACAGAGAATTCACGAGTTCACACTTACATATAATTAGCTGTAGTATTATAATGCATATTTGGCGTGCTGTCCGGGGAAGGGGCTCCGAGTTCGGGGAATGGCCCGAACCTAGAGTACCCCCCTCCCCCCCCGTATATGTAAAAGTATAAAATGAACTCTAGTGGAGGAGATGGGGTGGATGGGGGTTGGGGGTGCTGATAAACCGTCAATGGAGATAGGTAGGCTAATTCAGCTGTATTTATACCCTAAGGTTGATTATCTTAAGTGGCTCCACCTGTGCTAATAAGGCTAAGTATCTGACGTGTTCCTCCCGAACCTTGTTATGAAACTATATTTCACGAGTTCACACTTACAGTATTGTTCAAAATAATAGCAGTACAATGTGACTAACCAGAATAATCAAGGTTTTTAGTATATTTTTTATTGCTACGTGGCAAACAAGTTACCAGTAGGTTCAGTAGATTGTCAGAAAACAAACAAGACCCAGCATTCATGATATGCACGCTCTTAAGGCTGTGCAATTGGGCAATTAGTTGAAAGGGGTGTGTTCAAAAAAATAGCAGTGTCTACCTTTGACTGTACAAACTCAAAACTATTTTGTACAAACATTTTTTTTTTCTGGGATTTAGCAATCCTGTGAATCACTAAACTAATATTTAGTTGTATGACCACAGTTTTTTAAAACTGCTTGACATCTGTGTGGCATGGAGTCAACCAACTTGTGGCACCTCTCAGCTGTTATTCCACTCCATGATTCTTTAACAACATTCCACAATTCATTCACATTTCTTGGTTTTGCTTCAGAAACAGCATTTTTGATATCACCCCACAAGTTCTCAATTGGATTAAGGTCTGGAGATTGGGCTGGCCACTCCATAACATTAATTTTGTTGGTTTGGAACCAAGACTTTGCCCGTTTACTAGTGTGTTTTGGGTCATTGTCTTGTTGAAACAACCATTTCAAGGGCATGTCCTCTTCAGCATAGGGCAACATGACCTCTTCAAGTATTTTAACATATGCAAACTGATCCATGATCCCTGGTATGCGATAAATAGGCCCAACACCATAGTAGGAGAAACAATGCCCATATCATAATGCTTGCACCTCCATGCTTCACTGTCTTCACTGTGTACTGTGGCTTGAATTCAGAGTTTGGGGGTCATCTCACAAACTGCCTGTGTCCCTTGGACCCAAAAAGAACAATTTTACTCTCATCAGTCCACAAAATGTTCCTCCATTTCTCTTTAGGCCAGTTGATGTGTTCTTTGGCAAATTGTAACCTCTTCTGCACATGCCTTTTTTTTAACAGAGGGACTTTGCGGGGGATTCTTGAAAATAGATTAGCTTCACACAGACGTCTTCTAACTGTCACAGTACTTACAGGTAACTCCAGACTGTCTTTGATCATCCTGGAGGTGATCATTGGCTGAGCCTTTGCCATTCTGGTTATTCTTCTATCCATTTTGATGGTTGTCTTCCGTTTTCTTCCACGTCTCTCTGGTTTTGCTCTCCATTTTAAGGCATTGGAGATCATTTTAGCTGAACAGCCTATCATTTTTTGCACCTCTTTATAGGTTTTCCCCTCTCTAATCAACTTTTTAATCAAAGTACGCTGTTCTTCTGAACAATGTCTTGAACGACCCATTTTCCTCAGCTTTCAAATGCATGTTCAACAAGTGTTGGCTTCATCCTTAAATAGGGGCCACCTGATTCACACCTGTTTCTTCACAAAATTGATGACCTCAGTGATTGAATGCCACACTGCTATTTTTTTGAACACACCCCTTTCAACTAATTCAACTAATTGCCCAATTGCACAGCCTTAAGAGCGTGCATATCATGAATGCTGGGTCTCATTTGTTTTCTGAGAATCTACTGAACCTACTGGTAACTTGTTTGCCACGGAGCAATAAAAAAATATACGAAAAACCTTGATTATTCTGGTTAGTCACATTGTACTGCTATTATTTTGAACAATACTGTACATATAATTAGCTGAAGTATTATAATGCATATTTGGCGTGCTGTCCAGGGAAGGGGCTCCGAGCTCGGGAATGACCTGAACCTAGAGTACCCCCCAAAAAGTAATCGCGGAAAGGACAGCCGCCAGACTAAGGATCCCCCCAAAATAGCATTGAGATCTGGTGGGGACTGATATTTAGAAAGTCAGCTGGTTGGCTGATCGGAAGAGCCTATTTACTCCAGTGGGAGCAACTTTAACTATTTGGAGAGATAGGCCCTACTGGCTGCTTGTATCGGACTACGTGATTTGGGGCACCGGGTCGGGAGGGCTTGAGCCGTTGCACAACCGGAGCACCTAACTGCATTGGAACGGATGAGCCCTACCGGCCGATAGCGGAGGAGCAATGTGATTGGATAGCCCAACCAGTAGGGCCCGAGTTGCCTCGACTGGAATAGGTCACGGTGTTGGTGTACGGGCCCTACTGGCTGATGAGCCCCTGCTAGTCAGTTGGCAACCAGGGCAGATAACTGACCGAGAGGACCCATGAAGCCTCCGACTGGAAATCAAGACTCAGGACGACAGACGTGTAGGTCCTCTCAGTTGAGCAGATAAACAGGCTTTGGGCAGCCGACAAAGAGGACTCTTGCAACACCCGACGGGAGATCAATACTCACGGCGTCAGATGGATAAGACCTGTTTGTGGGAAGCAAGAAAAGAAAACCCAACCGGGAGCACTCTCGCCGACATCTGACACGAGCACAATACTCAACGGCATCAGACGGGTAAGCCTCGCCTGCCAGGAAGCAGGAAGAGAAAAACCCGACTGTGTGGGCTCTCGCAGCATCCGATGGGAGATCAGGACTTAGAACATCAAACGGGTAAGCCTCACCAGGGGGGGGGGAAAGATTTGGACAGAGTTTGGTGGGAGGTGGAGACACTTGTCGTCGTACAGCGAGCACTGTCACCCGTCAAACAGGAACAAAAAGTTAGGTGGCCGTGAGACTCTCGCCGACGTCCGATGGGAGCTCAATACTCAAGGCACCGAACGGGTAAGCCTCGCCGACTGTAGAAAGGAAAAGGTAAGGTTGTCTAGCCGGGAGGCTCTCGCTGACGTCCAATGGGAGCTCAATACTCAACGTAAGCGGTTTGAGGGTAAGCCTCTCCGAACATAAGATGAAAAGGGTAAAGTTGTGTTGCCAGGAGGCTCTCACCGGCAATCGATGGGAGCTCAATACTCAAGGTATCGAATGGGTAAGCCTCGCTGACTGTAAGAGGAAAAGGTAAGGGGGTGTGGCCTGGAAGGTCACGCCAGCATCCCGTGGGAGCTCAATACTGATGGCATCATATGGGTAAGCCTTTTTTGACCAAAGGATGAAAAAAGTTGTCTAGCCGTGAGACTCTTACCAACATCCGACAGGAGCTCAATACTCACGGCGTCGAATGGGTAAGCCTCACCTACTGTAGAAAGGAAAAAGTAATGTGGTCTAGACAGGAGACTCTCACCGACGTCTGATGGGAGGTAAATACTCACGACATCAAATGGGAAAGCCTCTCCGAACGTAAGATGGAAAGGTAAAGTTGTATGGCCAGTATTTGGCCAGACAGTGGAGTTTTTTTTTTTTTTTTTTTTTTTTACGGAAAGAGACAAAGGTTGGATCAACCGGGAGCACTCTTGCAGTGCCTGACAGGGGTTCAATACTAAGAACAATTTGGTTGTCTAAAGCATAGACGCTATGAGGATTACTGCATAATTGTTTAACAAATCCAATGAGCTGCTTCCGATATCAAGTCAGAAAATCTTGGTGCAGTCATTCATTGTATTTGAAAAATTAAGTGTACAAAAAATAAATAGAATTTCCTGTGCCAGTGTACCCAAGATGAGTGCCATGAATCAGCGATATGGCCATTGTCAATCTGTCACGGTAGGGTTTAGATGAAACACAAAGAGAGGGTGGATCCAAGTGCAGGTAAGGGATTTATTTAAACGGAAGGGTAAATACAAAATAAACAGTCATGAGAGACAAACAAAAACCAAAAGAGGGAACCGGATCAAACGGGGAACTCAGAAGAACAAGAAGGTAGAGGAAGTCTCGGGGAACGAGAGCATGAGACACAAAGGGTAAGGACTCCATGATGACAACAGAGAAAGACAGCTCTATATAGGGAAACTAATGACAGAGTAATGTCAACACCTGTGCGATTCTAATTGGAGTGCAATTACTGTGAAGACACAACCAGACTAGCAGAATTAAAGTGCCTATGGTGAAGTGCCTAAGGGGAAGTGAGCTCACTAGGGAACACCCAGGAAAACAAAGACTGGCAGCGTGACATTACCCCCTCCCCTACGGAGCAGCTACCAGATGCTCCACCTAAACCCAGGAAAACCCCAACAGAAAAAGAGGCAGGAGGGAGGTGGAACGGCGGCGGACCAGGGGGAGGGACGGAGGGACAGAAAACAGGGACAGGAGCAACCAGGAGAAATGGAAAGGTGCAACACAAAACAAGGAGTCCAGGAGGGAGGCGGACAGGTGGAGGCTCAGGGGGAGGGAAGGAGGGCCAGACTAAACTAAAAGGAACAGACAGAAACAGAACTCAAAAAACACAAAACATAAGTCCATGAAGGACATGTTGAGGCGTCCACCAGGACGGAGCAGATGACCACCACAGCCGTGTGGTCAAGGCCAGAGCCCTCCAGGGCGGAGCGGAAGACCACCACGGCCTTGTGGTCAAAGTCAAAGCCCTCCAGGGCGGAGCGGAAGACCACCACGTCTTTGTGGTCGAGGCCGGAGTCCACCAGGGCGGAGCAGAAGACCACCACGTCCTCATGGTCACCGCCAGAGTCCCCCAGAGCGGAGCGGACGACCACCACGTCCTCGTGGTCACCGCCAGAGTCCCCCAGGGCGGAGCGGACGACCACCACGTCCTCGTGGTCACCGCCCGAGTCCCCCAGGGTGGAGCGGACGACCACCACGTCCTCGTGGTCACCGCCAGAGTCCCCCAGGGCGGAGCAGAAGACCACCACGGCCTTGTGGTCACCGCCTCGGGAACTGTATCGGGCACCGCCTCGGGAACAGCCTCGGGCACCGCCTCGGGCACCGCCTCGGGCACCGCCTCGGGAACTGCATCGGGCACCGCCTCGGGAACTGCATCGGGCACCGTCTCGGGAACAGCATCGGGCACCGTCTCGGGAACAGCATCGGGCACCGCCTCGGGAACAGCCTCGGGAGCTGCATCGAGCACCGCCTCGGGAACTGCATCGGGCACCGCCTCGGGAACTGCATCGGGTACCTCCTCGGGAACAGCCTCGGGAGCTGCATCGAGCACCGCCTCGGGAACTGCATCGAGCACCGCCTCGGGAACAGCATCGGGCACCTCCTCGGGAACAGCATCGGGCACCTCCTCGGGAACTGCATCGGGCACCGCCTCAGGAACTGCATCGGGCACCGCCTCGGGAACAACATCGAGCACCGCCTCGGGAACAGCATCGGGCACCGCCTCGGGAACAGCATCGGGCACCGCCTCGAGCACCGCCTCGAGCACCGCCTCGAGCACCGCCTCGGGAACAGCATCGAGCACCGCCTCGGGAACAGCATCGGGCACCGCCTCGGGAACAGCATCAGGCACCGCCTCGGGAACTGCATCGGGCACCGCCTCGGGAACTGCATCGGGCACCGCCTCGGGAACTGCATCGGGCACCGCCTCGGGAACAGCATCGGGCACCGCCTCGGGAACTGCATCGGGCACCGCCTCGGGAACTGCATCAGGCACCGCCTCGGGAACAGCCTCGGCCTCCGGAGCAGCAGCGGGCACCGCATCGGGAACGACCTCGGCCACCGCCCCGGCCTCCGGAACAGCAACGGGAACCGCATCGGGAACGGCCTCGGCCACCGCCTCGGCCTCCGGAACAGCAGCGGGCACCGCCTCGGCCTCCGGAACAGTAGCGGGCATCGCATCGGGAACGGCCTCGGCCACCGCCTCGGCCTCCGGAACAGCAACGGGAACCGCATCGGGAACGGCCTCGGCCACCGCCTCGGCCTCCGGAACAGCAGCGGGCACCGCCTCGGCCTCCGGAACAGCAGCGGGCACCGCCTCGGCCTCCAGAACCGCAGCGGGCACCGCATCGGGAACAGCCTCAGCCACCGCCTCCGAAACAGCAGCGGGTACCGCATCGGGAATGGCCTCATGGATGGCAGCGGCCCGCTCGGGAACGTTCTCCGGGTCCTGAGGAACAGTAGCTGCCTGTCTCCTCCTCCGCCCTCTACGATGGAGAGTCGGTGGCGTTGAGTCGGCCATCTTGTGCTGTGGTGCTGGGCTGGCAGCCATCCTGGGCTGTGGCGCTAGGCTGGCGGCCATCTTGGGCTGTGGCGCTAGGCTGGCGGCCATCCTGGGCTGTGTCGCTAGGCTGGCGGCCATCTTGGGCTGTGGCGCTAGGCTGGCGGCCATCTTGGGCTGTGGCGCTAGGCTGGCGGCCACCTTGGGCTGTGGCGCTAGGCTGGCGGCCATCTTAGGCTGTGGCGCTAGGCTGGCGGCCATCTTGTGCTGTGGGGCTGAGTTGGCAGCCATCTTGTGCTAAGGGACTGAGCTGGCGGCCATCTTGTGCTGTGGCGCTGAGCTGGCGGCCATTTGGTGCCGCTGTACAGGACTGGCGGCCATCTGGTACCACGGCGCTGGCTCAGCCGATCTGCATTTCCCCTCTCCTCTCGGGACATCTTGGGGAAATGGCCGCCCCCATCCGAATCTCGGATCGATGGGAGGCCACAGTGGCGATCGCTGCCGGACCTCCTCTCGACCGCTTGCTCCGGAGCGACCTCCCCTGGTCCCCCGGAACACCACTAGGCGAGAGCCCTCAAAACCATTACGCTTGCTGGCTGATGAGTACATGGCAGCAGACATACCGCTGGATCCTTGATGATGGAGTCCTTCTGTCACGGTAGGGTTTAGATGAAACACAAAGAGAGGATGGATCCAAGTGCAGGTAAGGGATTTATTTAAACGGAAGGGTAAATACAAAATAAACAGTCATGAGAGACAAACAAAAACCAAAAGAGGGAACCGGATCAAACGGGGAACTCAGAAGAACAAGAAGGTAGAGGAAGTCTCGGGGAACGAGAGCATGAGACACAAAGGGTAAGGACTCCATGATGACAACAGAGAAAGACAGCTCTATATAGGGAAACTAATGACAGAGTAATGTCAACACCTGTGCGATTCTAATTGGAGTGCAATTACTGTGAAGACACAACCAGACTAGCAGAATTAAAGTGCCTATGGTGAAGTGCCTAAGGGGAAGTGAGCTCACTAGGGAACACCCAGGAAAACAAAGACTGGCAGCGTGACACAATCGTCATCTTGTCAGTGCATGAGATCGACGATACATATAGACGATGTAATCGTGCTTGGGTGGAAGAAGAGAGAGACTCTGTTCTTGTCATGGCATGACTTTTTGCTATTTTAAACCATGCAGGTGAAAGAAAGAGAGCCTATGGAATCACAGATAGTCAAAAAAATATATACTTTCAGATGCACTGATAAACTATTATATTTAAAACAGCTAGTTCATGTAATCGGGTACTACTGTCATCTCACTTGTCTTGTGAAAAATTTGCTGCGTCTGCACACGGAAGTTATCTATCTAAATGATCTGGAAATCGATCAATGGTGAAACAATAGATGATTTCATTTAAAGTTCAACAATTAAACCCTAATATAGACGTAAACGAACATGTTAAATATAGTATTCAAAACAGGTAAATATATTTGGAGTAAGGTTTAGTTGAAACTGATGCATTGGTCGTACACACTCCGGACCACACGCCTCATGATAAGACGGACACAACACCACAGAAACAAAAGACTGAGATACATTCTAACATAACTGTGGCATTAAACTTAGTTAGTGAGGCTTGTTTAAAATATTGCGCATACCAGATTACCTGTTAAAAGTGCAATGAAATACCTTGTATCTGCAGACGATGTACGTCTGTTTGTGGATTGAGACTTCTTAACTGCCTACAGGCTCAAATCATCCTTGCAAGCACGGGCAAGCGTGAAATGGAATAACGGAGCAGTTTGGTAGCTGAATTATAGTAGGCCGCCTAATAATGATATTAAAATACAATAATAGGAGAATGAGTCTAATAACGTCTTGACTATAATCGATACGTAATACTATCACCACCACCTAGGATAAAAAGGCATAACTTTGAAGCGGAGGTGATGTCGACTTTTGCCAGAAGAGAACCACGACCCATTGAATGATGAAAAAGGATTTTTTTTTTTTTTTTCTTTAGGAGATACAGAAAAGGCTCCTGCGGGAGCAGACAATGCTGCGGCAGTGGGGAGATACAGAAAAAGGCTCCTGCGGGAGCAGACACTGCTGCGGCAGTGAGGAGATACAGAAAAAGTCACTCATAACTCGTGCTCTGCATTTAACCCATCCGAAGTGCACACACACAGCAGTGAACACACACACACCATGAACACACCCCCGGAGCAGTGGGCAACCATTTATGCTGCAGCGCCCTTGGAGCAGTTGGGGGTTCGGTGCCTTGCTCAAAGACACCTCAGTCATAGAATTGCCAGCCGGAGATTCGAAACCACAACCCTAGGGTTAGGGGTCAAACTCTCTAACCACTAGGCCCATCTTCCCCCACCTTGGCTGTGGGAAGAGTCGACAGGTTAGTAACATTTGATGGGGCAACCTAAAAAATTAATGTGTAGCCTACTGTGTTGCCAGCTTAGCGATTGGTTGCCTAATTTGACAATTCCTTAAGCCTTTGTCCACATTAGTACATTCCTGTTGGAAAAGCATCATTCCTCTTGTTTTGGCCTTCCGGCCTTTTTAAACAGCCTCCAAAACGGATACATTTGGAACACTGGTTTCACATTGTAGTATAGACTGTGGAAACAGAGGCTTCTGAAAACAATGAATATCATTTAGTCTTGTAAAACATACCAATAGACATACTTCCAAGCATACTTCCAAGCAGTTTCTAAAGATATTTACTTGCATGCTTTTCATATTATAGTCCTAGAAAGACAACAGAATTTTACTCACATTTGCTGTCCTGCGGCAAAACGAGGGTAGTGGTGTATTAGATAAATTCTAAGCGATCACGCCAGTAAATGGTGAAATATGTCCATAAATAAATTGGTCCTGCCAGAATAATTGCATGAAATTTATGTCTGTGTGAGGTTTAAACATGCACGGTAAGGCAGATAATATCTTTGGACATTTCAGTGTGGATGACGACTCTGGAAAAAATGCCTTGGCTTCGTGGTAAAAAATGGCATCGTCATCCAACAGAACTACGTCATAACCTCATTTAACAAACTTTAAGCCACCTTCCATGGCACACGACATTTGGACACGATTGTCACATTTATCCCTCTAGGAAGTCGTGCAGAACTTTCAAACTGTTCGTGCAGCAACTGTTACCTTGGCATGTTCACCATGGTAAAATTAATAATTTTAATGAATATAATGTATGAATACATTGTCACAAATCAGATGACACCCAAAATAAAACGGTAGGTTTTATGGGGCTAATCAAGTAAATAATGGTTTAATAATTATTTCTCCCATAATTATTATAAACCACCATTTTACATACATTTTTTTTGAAGAATAATGTTAAAGTTAACAAAATATTGGTAATTCTGACCTCGCACCAATAGATTTAATTAGAATACATCACATCCGGTTGGGCGTTCGCATACAGTCTAGTCGCAGAAGTTCAAATATTTGAACGCATCCGAGGCTCAAATCGGATCTGAAATTACCATATACGTATGTGATCGGAACTCCATGCAGCTCCCACACTACTTTCTAGCCGCGAACCTGTATTTAGCGTCTTCACCTGAAAATGTATTGATTACAGCGCATGGTCTGCACCGCTAGAGGAGGCAGCCTCAAACTGTGCCTCAGGCGGAAAAGCCGCGGTGACAGGCTGAGACTTGGCGGGTAAGAACTGAGGTGTGATTCCAGCGCTCGAGGAGAGCCCGGTCTTGGTCGGATCAATCATGGTTTCAAGCGATGCGAGCTCAGGCTTTGCACGGTCTATTGGCCAGGATGTGTGGCTTGGCGAGAAGAGCAGCTGTCGCGATGACGTTTGATGGTGCTCAACGGCCGTGTTTAATGATCATGGGTATCAGCAAAAGTAGCAGATCTGAAAAATCCCCAGAGCCACAGAGCGAACCGGGATGCTGATAAACCGTCAATGGAGACAGGTAGGCTAATTCAGCTGTATTTATAGCCAAAGGTTGATTATCTTAAGTGGCTCCACCTGTGCTAATTAGGCTAAGTATCTGACGTGCTCCTCCCGAACCTTGTTATGAAACTACATTTGATGTGAAAAGCTTGTAGTCAATATTAAGAACAGAAATAGGTCTATAAGAAATACAATTAAGCCCTTTCCCTTTTTGTGAAATACAGATATAGTGACCTGTTTCCATGATGGTGGCATCTTACCCTCTTTTAGAGCCAGATTAAATATTTGAAGGAATGGTGATAGCAATGTACATTTTTTTTGTACCATTCGGACGTAAATCCATCTGGACCAGAATATTTGTTTGCTTTAAGCTTCGATATGGCATAAGATAGTTCCCTTTCTGTAATATTAGGCACAAGCCTTTGATTTTGATCATCCCGCAAAACAGGTAAATAAAGTTGATCAAGAAAGCCCTTGATTTGTTGACTATCTTTTAACTTTGGCTGTGTGTGTAATTGTTTATAGTAACTCTGAAAGGCCTGTTTAATTTCACTTTGTTCATAAGCGCATCTATTAGAATTTGGGTCTCTTATTTTATATATTGAATTGTCTGCTTGTTGCTTTTTTTTCGGCTAGCATACCGTGGCGACAAGGAGTCTCCCAGCACCGGGCCCTGAGACAAGAACCAAGGCTTCCTCTACATATCCAAGGCACGTAGGCAGCGCCACGTGACCTTTAGCATGCAAAGAGAACACCTTGGTCTTGAGCCACCACTGTAGGGGTCTCATGTAAAGCAGGCCAATAGTATTCACGTTGGACGCAGCTGCCATCAGACCCAGCAATCTCCGTGACTGCTTGACAGTGAGTGACCAGCCTTCTCTCAATCTCGCGACTGCAGTGAGGATCGACTCGATCCGAGCAGGTGACATACGTGCCTGCATCGTGGTCGAATCCCACACCATGCCCAGATAAGTGGTTCTCTGAACTGGAGAAAGCACACTTTTCTTGGCGTTAAGTCTTAACCCCAGCTCTTTCATGTGAGCGAGAACGACACCTCGGTGCCGTACCGCCATCTGCTCAGATTCAACCAATCTTCAATGTGGTTGAGTCGGGAAAGTGTGGGGTGCAAGGCCAGTGGAAGATCCTTATTGGTAGGCTTTTGCCCCCAAATTAAATTTAAAGTGAATTTAAAGTGAAGTGACATTCAGCCAAGTATGGTGACCCATACTCAGAATTTGTGCTCTGCATTTAACCCATCCGAAGTGGACACACACAGAGCAGTGAACACACACACACTGTGAACAAACACCCGGAGCAGTGGGCAGCCATTTATGCTGCGGTGCCCGGGGAGCAGTTGGGGGTTCGATGCCTTGCTCAAGGGCAGCTAAGTCGTGGTATTGAAGGTGGAGAGAGAGCTGTTCATGCACTCCCCCCACCCACAATTCCTGCCGGCCCGGGACTCGAACTCACAACCTTTCGATTGGAAGTCCGACTCTCTAACCATTAGATCACGACTTCCCCAAATGCAAACCTCAGGAACTTCTGATGAAGAAGGATGGAGATAAGTGCATCTTTTGATAGATCGTGACACACCAGTCCTCGGACTTGGCCTGTGCAGGCATGCTAAACTTCAGTCCCCTGACTGAGAGGTTCAAAAAGCACCTCATCCTTCCTCGGAACAGTGAAGTACCGGCTGTAACCCTATCTGCAACCCAAGGAGGGACTACCTCGATGGTCTCCTCAGAGAGAGTCTACTTCTGTTCCAGTACCAGAGCCTGCTTGGGGACCACCAGAACTGTATTCTGTGGCCTCTCACTACAGTGTGCAGGACCCACTGAGACACATTTGGCAGTAGCTTTCATGCTGCAATATAGTCTACTAAGGGAATTAGCCTCTCAAGACTGATCTCTGGTTGCATCAGCGCAATTAGCTCAGTGCCCTGAAGTGGCGTACCGGCAGGAGACGACTGTACTAGCTGCTCTAGGACCTCCGTAGAGGTAGCGAGCCTCTCAGCACCGCTACATTTCCGGGCGGTAACTGAGACAATCACTATCCAGCAAAAACAACGGTCCGTAGAACTGCTTTCCACTAGAAGCCTTCGGCCTGGGAGCGCCACTTTGACCCTAGCGTCTGCGGAATACAAAAGTGACACCCCGGCACGTGGGGCTGGAACACGGTTGGGACTGCTCCGCCCAGCAGCCCCTGACTGCCTCAACCTCCTCAGAGGAAGAGCGGTGCACAAGTGTTCTCACACAAGAAATCACATCCCTAGAGCCCCTGTACATTTAACTTCACATAGTCAGATAAATATGTCATTTTATTCCTTAGAATTAAATGTAGTCAGCAACCAGACTTGTCAACACGGTGTAGAAAAAAATGAAACAATGTAATAGACGCATTGCCTCGGCAGCGCTCATGTCTTATATATATATATATATATATATATATATATATATATATATATATATATATATATATATATATATAATTTTATGCTACTCAGTCACACAAACAACATCAATCTCCTCAGATAAAGATGGATGCTGCAGCGAGCTTTCTCAGAGGGCGAAGAAACCGCAGCGCTGGTTTCCAAGCATCGAGCACGAGCTCTAGATCTAGTGAACACGGGTGGAGATAGGACAAGCCGTCTCCAACCCGTTCGCCAGATCATGTGCGATTCCCGCTATCACGGTCACCGCCGTGCCTCAGCACCAGCAAGACCGCGACCGCAAGATCGCATGCATGGACACACTCCTCAGAGCGTGCCCGGCGAGAGCGGAGCGCTTAACAGCAAGAAAAGCACAGCCAGCCCCCCGAGATCCTTCACACATCAATCTCCTCAGAGAAAGACAGGCAGCGCCGTCGCACCCTCTCATCGGGGAGAAAGTACCGCAAACGCGAGCTTCCGACCACCGAGAACGGGGGCCGGATCTGGTGGCTAAGAAAGAAGATAGGGACTTGCCTGTCTTACATTCCTTCCAGCAGATCTGAAAGTGAGTCCCGCGAGCACAACCACCATTTCGCCTCGCCTCACGCCAGTGAAAGCTCTCTCCTCAAAGAGAGCCTTCTGAGAGTGAACACTGACACTGCGTGCTTCACTCTCAAGCAGACAACACACGAGCTGCGTGTGTCCCTACCCTTTTTTTTTTTTTGGCACGGAAAAATACACAGCCTGAATGCTGCCTGCTCTCGCCCAAAACTTCTCTTGATTGAAGCTTTGACAATGGAGTTTATCAGTGGAAAAACGACACTAAATAAGACTCACAAACAGATAGCGACTGACACACACACAGAGCGCTTGCTGAAGACACAAGGCTGATTACCGGCTTTGCCGCTCATGCTTTTATGCTTCCTGGTCTCCCGCCTGTGACGTCTCGCCCTTCCTTTGGACTGATTATACATGTTATTCAGAGACGTCACGCTGGACACGTTCCCCAACCGTTCTCCAAGCATTCTCGACGCAGCTCGGGTTCCTGAAGAGGACAGGATTGAGCATTGACTAGTTGAGTATTGTGAATTTTTCCTTACCACTATTTCTTAATAATTGTTTAATGATTTTAATGGATCCATAATCAGAACCGGAACCGTTAGATGGAACCGGAACCGGAACCAGAAAATTTCTAATGATTCCCAACTCTATATGGGACACACAGTGATCTATAATAGAGAGTGGGGGCACATCATTTTTATTAGTATGCTCTTGTGCACAAGCATTAAATAAAATGATCATGAAAGTATTTAATATTTATTTAAATCCTGTATGCATGTGATGCTTGGTGTGAGGAACAGATCCAAAATCAAACCGCATTCATTGGCGGTTTGATTTTGTATCTGCTTCCTCTGTAGCTATAGTAACTATTTAAAAATGTGCATTAAGAAGTTTTACAACAAGTTTTACGGCAGCGATGTCAAACGCTCATTGGCTCTCGTCGGTTTCGTCATAGATTGCCACATTCCGTGTTTCCGGTGATGCGTGTTTTGAATGAGAAACGCGCGCTTTGAGGGAGTATTTTCAGCATTTAAAAACTTAAATTATGCCCTGCTACTCACTCTGCCAGAGTGGACTGCAACTGCAATGCATCGTCATTTGGACTACTGTGGTATTGCTCTTTGACACATCTGTAATAAATTATTATGATTAAGTTACATTTGTCTATCTGTTACGTTTCTCTTATAGACTATATACTTTATACACTCACTCTTTTTTGGTTGATTTGTTCTTTGTAAATAGAAAACCCGATGCAATACGTTTTTTTTTTTTTTTATTGCAGTTACATGATGTGTGGGTTTTAGGTCTGATTTTCTATTCTGTTTAATGTACTTTTGGCATAGATTGTTTGTACATTAAAGCATGTCACAAAATGAATAATTGTGATCCTTATAATATACAAGGTAATAATATGAAATATTAAATATATAGATGTAGCCCTATGGGAATTTTGAGTAGTTCCTAAAATAATTATGTTCTATCATTAAAATCATCATTTTGTTTATTTTCATAATTACAAATTTCATGATGTTAAAAATGTTTAAATAATGTTTAAGTGTGTTGAAAATTGAGTAAGTTAAAACTTATTTACCCGGAAGAAAGATCCAATCAGGATTCAGGTTTAGAGGTTGCGAGGATGAGGAAGAGGAGATCGGGAGGAGAAGATGGAGAGAAATAAGTGAGAAGCATTACCTGCTTAGGTGTCGGATGATGTCTTCAATTACCAGCATCACAAGCATCGCGTTGCCGCGGGATGAACGGCTACACGCCTAGCAGCAGTACAGCAGCAATGAGTTATTTTTTCTGTGCCACGGCGCGAAGCGGCTATTGTGTTTATGGTCTCTCCACTCCCAAGCCACACTTCAGGCCTGCAACGTGTCCTCCTATGACTGTAGGGGTATTCATTTTATTTTCATTGAGTGGCCATTTAGTCATTTTGCCGGCTTAGCTTTAATTTTGGGGTAATTTAATTGTGTTTCATTTGAATTGCACTGTTGATATTTGAACTGTATATATATATGCATACTATATTTTTTTTTCAGTAAATAGTTCAAACTAATTTCTGTTGAAGATTAGCATTACATTGGGTTTATGATATTTATAATTTTGATACTTAAGGCAAGATATTAAGTAGACTGGTTTAAAGTGAAAGTATTTATCACTACTGATTAAGATAAGTGACCTGTAAGTTGATGTTTATTTCACTTACAGTAATGTTAGCAATTTCAAAAAGGTGGAATATTAATGTAACTATAAAAGTTAATGTTTATTTAACCCAGCACTTTAGGTAGCTGCACACAATTAGTGTTTTATTTTAATTTGGCTATAAAGACACTGTAACACCACTTTGCATTAAGTTAAAAGCTTCCCTTAAGGTAAATGGTTACAAGTACATAATAATTAGGGAATTACATTTAGTGAATTAATTAATTTAATTAAAAGAGAGAGATCTTTCGATAAATATGAATTCGAGGAGCGCACTTCACACTAATAGCTAGACACGTTAGGGGGCGCTACATGAGGCTCGGGTGTGGCTCAGATTTGGGGATTCTGGTTTACATAAGGCTGGGAATTGGCAAAAATAATAAAACCTGTTTTGGCCCAGATCAGGGCCAGCTAAGGCTGATTAACTGGCTGAGATTTGGGCTGGTCATGGCCCATGTGTGGCCAGAGTCTTTAATCCAGTTCTGGGCCACTTCCATGCCATCATTCTTTGCGGTACTTGGGCCGAGGCAAAAGAGCAGAAGACATTTGCTATGTGGGATGTTTTTGGGCTTTACCACAACCGAGCAGGACGTCCCCCACTTGACAGATTTATGGCCCTTTAAGATTTCATTAAGACCTCAGTAAGCATTCGCCTCTAACTTATGAGATTCTTACTTATTTTGTGCAAATTCAACCCTTTCTGGGTCTATTAAATTTTAGTCTACTTAAGTTTTTATAGGATCTGTTTCACCTATCCAACACTATACTCTCATGTCTAGAATTTATTGTCTAGGATGAGCAATTGGTCATTGATCCTGGCCAGTAATCAATGATTGATATTCCCCCGACACGTTGGGCACCATGTTTTACAGTGCTAATTCTTCAACACCTACCTTATTTTATTTATTCTCAGGTTAAGTAAAGCAAGTCAAATCTGTCCTATCTCATAAGCATTTCATACTCACAAACAGATCACAGAAAACTTCTCCGTGGTCTGTTCTGCTCAAGTTTAGAAATCAGAATATTTTGGCAGGCGAGATTCTTAGTTATTGTTAAGCATACGTTTATTGTAGGTTAGGTATGTTAAATATGTTACAAACAAAATACTAATATAACAAAAACTGAAATAAAAACAAAGATATATAATTTGCTCGGTTGTTTAGAGGCATCAATGTCAAGGTCGCTGGCACCGGAGACGCAGTTCCACAGAACCAGCATCTGGTTTCTTCATTGCACTTCAGTCCCTTGTAGACAGCTGGTGGATTCCAGTGTCTTGTGATGTCATGAGGTCTGGAAATACCCTAAGAAGCTCCCTTTAAGAAGCCTTCAGTGTTCAATTTGCATATCTCTACTCTTTCTTCATTGATGCCTCCTGCTCTGAGTCTGCAACACAGCATTCTATGGTAACATCAATTTTCTTCATTTTTCTTTAGCAAAGCTCTTACTAATGTTTCATTTGTAACTATATTCTTTCTATTATATGCTATAATTATTTGCTCAATTAATGTTTTTAAACATTTATAATATAACTTGTGGTGTCTTTCTTAATAAACCACTTTCCTAATCAAAATAATTTAAATATATGCAGATACAATACAGAGTATTATCTATAAAGAAAAAGGCAAACTTGTAATAGAACAATTGCATTATTTCCTCAACAATACAATTCCAAATAATAATAATACATAATTAAGAATATTAATTATTAATTATCTTATGAACAACAATATCCACACTAAGAAATGAACAAAGACACACACTCACTGTACATGACACTAGAAAGACGGATATATGCATTCTCCAATGAAGAACATTGTCTGCTGAATACACACATGTGGATAAAGGATATACACACTGATAAAAGGGACAGAATGCACATGAAGAAAACAACACTTGAACACACACACACACACACACACAATATTGATGTTTATACACTTTTGACATTTGGCTATGTTTGAACTCTCATAATTTTTAGTACACTGAGATAATCCCATTTGCTTTTATGGTTCTCAGTTACTCTTCTCCCAAACCCAAGAAAATGTGTGTATTTCCTTTTTCCAAATTTTCCAAAGAAACTATGATTATTTTGGCAAACTGGATCGAGCAATAACTAGTGTTTATGAGGTGATGACCCAGAGAAAGGTAAGATTCTCCAGCAGCCAGAGGAAGACAACCTAAGGCAGGTCTTCACCGCCACTGGGCACCTGACTGGATGTGTACTCTGTGTAACAATCATCTTCATCGAGATACACTGTGTAATAATCATCTTTATTGAGATCTTCAATGTCCTGATAATTCTTTCTTACAGTAGGTCCACTTACAATGTCTACAATGAATAACAGAGAAAAAATAAGACATTTATTTTAACTGAATTTCCTCTGCAAATATCCCAGTAAAATCTAAGATAGATGTGATTATTTATAAAATAACTACTGCCTTATTAAATGATCAACAAGATATAATTACCTTCTGTAACATCATTAGTTACCTGTGCTCATGTCTTTATTTCTTGTGGCATCAAGAGAGTCATAAATATGAGCTGTTCCTGTAATAAATTCATGTATCATAAGAATTTAAGCCCACAGAAAAATAAAGCTTTTAAGTTGACATTGATTATAGCTCAAGTCAGGTAAATATGTCATGTGCTATTAACATTATAAGTTACATGTAAAATATTTTATGCATTATTGATAATGAAATGAAACTGAATTACATCATATTGCTTTAGAAGAGGGGGAAAATATTTAATAATCAACTCTTGTAAAGACTTCTGGTCAAATATTTAAGGTTAATGAGTACAGACTGACCAGACGTGAGTGCTGTATATACGTCTTCACTCTGGTTCTTCTCTGATGTCTGACTGCTGTTCTTCTGCTGACTGACACGAGAGGGAGACTGAGATCTTTCACCTGGACAAACAGAAACTGTTCAGAAAAAAATAAGGGGGTCAAAAATATCCTATCATGCAAAGAAGAAAAAAAAAATGTATAAAGTGTTTGAACACAGTTGTGTGGCCGCAGTGTTTTAAAGCAAAGAGGGCTTAATAAAATAATGGAAGAGAGGTTGGGGAAAGGAAAGGAAGGGTAGACATTATTTTTCTATACAACCAAACAGTAGAAACAGAAGGGCATGTTTTCCTGGAGTGCAAAAAGAAAAGTACTTTTTTGGAGTTAAAGTGGTTTCTGTTACTGCTTTGTTTTATCATAGTGACAAGCATAGACTGATCTCTGAGGCATTTCTTCAGTTTTTGTATTAAACAGGACTGTAGATAAGAGTTTAGTTCATACTTTGACCTTTAGAGGGCAGTAATATGTCTAGTAGCATCTACACTGCACTTGTGGGCGTGGCAACTTGAAGTTAATTAATTATGATATAACTACCGACTACGCCACCCCTCTAAAGTGAGGGGAACTAAATACTTGATGGAATTTAGACACACAGGTTCGTTACCATAGGAGGCAGAGACAGAGGCACTAGCGTATAAACTATTTATTAAATTCACAAAGTAGAAAATACACCTTTTAAAAGATCAGGCAAAGATATGATTCAACCAGGCATACATTAATCAGTTTTACGAAGGCTTACCCCTAGCAGGGTAGGCTAGCTGCAAAAGTGGCTATTCGTAAAAGCACACACACACACACACACACACACACACACACTGAGGGGAGTGACTACAAACGACAATCCACACTCCGTGCTCCAAACACCACCACCACCAGGATACTAGGACAGCTAGCCACCCGACTCAGGGGCCTAAAACACAAAGAACACAAATTACTCAAATGTACAAAACGAAATTAATCTAAAGCCTGATTGACTGAAACAATTACCAAAACACACAACAAAAATGTAAAAAATGAACAATGGTCACTTAAAGAAAACTGAAATGAAAAGGAAAGAAATATATATTTAAAGCAAAAGTTAACAATCACTACAAAATCTAAATCAAACAAAAATCAATTGTAACGAAAACAAACAATAACCAAAAACCATACAATGATACGAGCACAACAAAACTTAATTAAACAGCAAAACAGCAAAGCCGTCTTTAATCTGCTATTATGCAGGAGGCGATCTTCCCCACCCGAAAACAGGCGGACGTTCCCAAAACTTTGTCCTACAGGTATTGACTACAGCGTTACACACACCTCATACAGTTGCTCACAGCACAAGTCTCAGAAGATTACTTGAATGAAATCAGTCTAACCAGGTGGCAAGAACAGCCTGAAAACCACAACGAAGCCAGGAATAATGGGCTATTCAAGCTGCAAAAAGGCGACTCCAGCTTTGTTAGGCGGGAGCGCACACGTACCGGATGGGCGGGGCCAACAATGACGCATCCCAGGTAGCCTAATCACAGCCTTTATAAAGCAATGACTGAGCCCTGATAGGCCGTTTCTAAGTACCAGGGGAGGGAGATTATCTACTTTGCCACAATCTGCCCCAACCATTTTATCGTCGCCCCGACGATAACACAACTCGAACCACTGACCATACTACTCAATGAGAAACACGAGATACTTAGCACAAGTCCTCTGGCCTTGACGGCTACTCAACGAGAAACACGAGACACTTGTTACAAGTCCTCTGGCCTTGACGGCTACTCAACGAGAACCACGAGACACTTGTTACAAGTCCCCTGGCCTTGACGGCTACTCAACGAGAAACACGAGACACTTGTTACAAGTGCTCTGCCATGACGGCTACTCAACGAGAACCACGAGACACTTGTTACAAATCCCCTGGCCTTGACGGCTACTCAACGAGAAACACGAGACACTTGTTACAAGTGCTCTGCCATGACGGCTACTCAACGAGAACCACGAGACACTTGTTACAAGTCCCCTGGCCTTGACGGCTACTCAACGAGAAACACGAGACACTTGTTACAAGTGCTCTGCCATGACGGCTACTCAACGAGAAACACGAGACACTTGTTACAAGTGCTCTGCCATGACGGCTACTCGACGAGAAACACGAGACACTTGTTACAAGTCCTCTCGTACTCCCCAACATCCCCTCCCTTTCCCATCTAAGAGCTTCGCTTCGAACTTCCAACAATGTTAACATTGGCTGACGACGTATTAACGGTTCTAATTCTCGGCGAAGGGCCACGTCACAAACATGTTCAATGAACTGATCGCGTAGCAAAACTTGTGAATTTGGCATAACATACGGCGATTGCTGCGTCACACGTTCTAGGAGACCCATCAAAGCTAGGGAAAACTCCAACAATGATTCACCCTCCTGCTGCTTTCTAGAAAAAAATGCCTCCTGTAATGAGACATATGACTGTGAGCAACCATATAATTCCCGTAACACCAAAATAATTTTATCTGGATCATTTCGCTCAATCTCCGAACGGTACCTAATCTCTTCCCTTGCCTCCCCCTCCAAGTGGTCAAACAAAAAGAAAGCTTGATCAGAAACAGACAGGTGACGAGCCTGCATACAAGCTTTGGCCTCTTCAACCCACTCATCAATGCTCAGACCAACCCTGCCATTGAATTTTTGACATTTCCTGTCTCGAGGTACAAAAACGAATCGTTCTGGCAGGACTGCCTGTGCACTACTTGGCTGAGGGGGGCAGCAACAGAAGGACCAGGATCAATAGAAGGGGCATCACTAGGGCCAGGAAGCGCAAGAAAGTGGTCTTGACGCAACCTCTCATTTTCTGCCCGCAACTGAGCTACTACTTCCCTCAATTCCTGTAACTCTTCTTCCATAATTTTGACGGCCGTAACGCTTACCAACAAGAGGGAGTAGACTCACAAACAATCAGAATCCACCAGACGTGCGCTGCTGTTTTGCTGCTACTCTTTACCAATCTCACTGCAACAGAAAAATAAAAGAAAAATAACAAACAAAAAAATACAACCACTAATACCAGTGTCTCCGCCAAACACGGTACCCTGCCGACTACGCCAGAATGTGGGCGTGGCAACTTGAAGTTAATTAATTATGATATAACTACCGACTACGCCACCCCTCTAAAGTGAGGGGAACTAAATACTTGATGGAATTTAGACACACAGGTTCGTTACCATAGGAGGCAGAGACAGAGGCACTAGCGTATAAACTATTTATTAAATTCACAAAGTAGAAAATACACCTTTTAAAAGATCAGGCAAAGATATGATTCAACCAGGCATACATTAATCAGTTTTACGAAGGCTTACCCCTAGCAGGGTAGGCTAGCTGCAAAAGTGGCTATTCGTAAAAGCACACACACACACACACACACACACACACACACTGAGGGGAGTGACTACAAACGACAATCCACACTCCGTGCTCCAAACACCACCACCACCAGGATACTAGGACAGCTAGCCACCCGACTCAGGGGCCTAAAACACAAAGAACACAAATTACTCAAATGTACAAAACGAAATTAATCTAAAGCCTGATTGACTGAAACAATTACCAAAACACACAACAAAAATGTAAAAAATGAACAATGGTCACTTAAAGAAAACTGAAATGAAAAGGAAAGAAATATATATTTAAAGCAAAAGTTAACAATCACTACAAAATCTAAATCAAACAAAAATCAATTGTAACGAAAACAAACAATAACCAAAAACCATACAATGATACGAGCACAACAAAACTTAATTAAACAGCAAAACAGCAAAGCCGTCTTTAATCTGCTATTATGCAGGAGGCGATCTTCCCCACCCGAAAACAGGCGGACGTTCCCAAAACTTTGTCCTACAGGTATTGACTACAGCGTTACACACACCTCATACAGTTGCTCACAGCACAAGTCTCAGAAGATTACTTGAATGAAATCAGTCTAACCAGGTGGCAAGAACAGCCTGAAAACCACAACGAAGCCAGGAATAATGGGCTATTCAAGCTGCAAAAAGGCGACTCCAGCTTTGTTAGGCGGGAGCGCACACGTACCGGATGGGCGGGGCCAACAATGACGCATCCCAGGTAGCCTAATCACAGCCTTTATAAAGCAATGACTGAGCCCTGATAGGCCGTTTCTAAGTACCAGGGGAGGGAGATTATCTACTTTGCCACACACTGTAAAAAATTGCTGTAGTTTCTACAGCAAAATTTTACAGAATTGTACTGTATAAACATTTTACAAGATGCAGCTGTGATTCGCAATGCATTATGGGTCAAATAAGGTTTTACAGTTGTTAACAGTATATTTCCCCGTCAACTGTAATTCATTTACAAGAAGCAGGTGTTGTCACTGTAGTTCCTGATTTTTACACTAACTTACTGTAGTGTGGCATTATGGGATTGCACGCACATCATTCAAATCAGAAACCCAGCCGACTGGAGCAGCCCGAGAACGATTGAAGATAAGAGGATTTATTCATAATTCCTGGTAAGTTCACTTAAAGGGGGGGTGAAATGCTCGTTTTCACTCAATATCCTGTTAATCTTGAGTACCTATAGAGTAGTACTGCATCCTTCATAACTCCAAAAAGTCTTTAGTTTTATTATATTCATAAGAGAAAGATAGTCTGTACCGATTTTTCCCGGAAAAACACGACCGACTGGAGGCGTGACGTGTGGGCGGAGCTAAAGAATCACAAGCGCGAGTAGGCTTTTGCATTGAGAGCATGTGGAAGCTGTGACATTACCGTGAGGAAAAAACCAACCAAAACAAACCATGGCTAACAGTCAGATTCAGCGTATATTTATGATCCAGAATCAGATCCAGAGGCTGAAATTGAACAAGAGCAGCATCAGCAACAACGTCTCTGTATATATTTGCTTAGCGGTTTTGGAAAATGACTAAGTTCCACTTTGTCGTCTTTTTTTTCTTTTAAGCTGTACATGTGGAAAGTGCAGTTTGATGACAACATCTCATGTTGTTTACTTGATGTGCTTACGCGCCGATAGCTAAGTTAACAACACAGAGATATTTGAAGCAGTTTTACTCACCGCATGCGGTTCCAACACACGATCGTGACCCTTTTTCGTTGGGACTGCATTATCCTTAAGAAATAAACGATGTGCAAATCCGGCATCAAACTGGGCCTTGTTTGTAAAACAAGCATCTTCGAAAATGCAGGGGAACAAACAGAAACACTTGCACAACTCCGTTGATGCTCTGTAAAAATAAACTCCATCCACTGGTCCCTTAATGCTGTTTCTCTTTTGGTAATCTGTGCAGGGTTGTCTTTCCCTGGCAACCAAAAACACACTCCTTTTGTGACATTACGCGACGCTCTCGCTCTGATCAGTGAATGTCTCTGCTCTCAGTGCTCTGCTATACGGGAGCGCGCGGTCTTCCGACAGATGTGCCCTTAGGACCCATATAAGGAAATTCCGCTCCATCTAACATCACACAGAGCCATACTCGAAAAAAACTTTCCGAAACTTGTGACAAACCAGAAGGAGTATTTTTGGAACAGAAATACTCCTTCAAACGTACAACTTAATTTTTGAAACTTTGTCCATGTTTAGCATTGGAATCCAACTCTTTAACAGTGTAAAAAACTCAGTATGCAAGAAATAGCATTTCACCCCCCTTTTAAATCCAATCGGATATGTGTTGTTAATAGGGGTGTGACGGTTAGTATATAACCGTGAGACCGGCGGTTATAGTTGAACACCGTCATTAGAACTCTATAACCGCCAAAACCGTGTCATTAAAATATTTTTTACAAACATTTTTTATCAAAAATTATTTTCATTTTTTAGATAGGATCATAAGATGCGCAATATATCGGGAGACATGGTTTTTACCACTTAATGAAGTTTTGTAAATCGTCAGACATGCTATTTACCACTTCATAACATTTTGCTTCGTAGAAAACCTTTCTTAAAAACTAATTTCGTTTTGTACAAATTTTATCTTAATTTTAATAAATGTTTCATCAACCAATTGCATGTATTTTAATAAATAAAAAGCAAATATAGCAGACAATGATAACCGTGACATGGAAGCACCAGCGCGCCGCATTCACTTGCACTGCACTGTGAACTAGAGCGCATCTCATCATAAAAGAAACTCAGTGTAGGCCTATGCCTCATACATTAGCATTAAATTTGTTTGCTGCATCCTTTCTAGAACAGACAATGGCTTTTTTTGCGGCTCGCATCAGCAAAGCATTGCATTGCCATAGACAATCAGCGGATGGCGGGCAGGAGTGGCTTTGAAATTTGCTCAAAAAACGTTGGCGCGGATGATGAGTTTTGTGACAGATCTCCTTAATAAACGGAGGTCTGAAATCCCTGCCCCTTTACCGATCAGAGCGCGCACTGACACAGAGTTAACCCGCTATCTCAAAGAACAACAAATTGACTCTACGGCAGATCCACTACCCCCCCCAAGCACCCCCCCCACGGTTATGTTATGAACCATCACATTTGACTCACGTCATAACCGTCATCACCAATTCTGAAAGCGGCACACCCCTAGTTGTTAAAAATATATTTAGTCATTACTTGCAAATGTTGTTCAAATTTACTTTGAGAACGATTGGTTTGAGCACGTTAAACAACATGGCATTAACCATAAACACGTAACACTGCACAACTCCTTGTTAGTGCGTCCGCCTCCCATGCCGAAGACCCGGGTTCGAGCCCCACTCGGAGCGAGTGCGAGGAGTGTAGGAGAGGACCCGGGAGAGAGGGGTATTACATAAAGTAATATGATCAGATATACAAGTAATACAAAAACGAATAAATTACCTCATCCATGATCATGATTCGTTTATCCAATTTAGATACATTGCTATGGTGAAAACGCATTAAAAACGACATCTCCCATCGTCACCTGCTTCATAGCGTCATCAAGCTTTGCCTTTGTTATTGTTGGAAATGCGCCCTCTTGTGGTCAATTACAAAAATCACATATTGCAGCTTTAATTATACTTAAGAAATATATCCTTTTATATTTATTTAAGTTAATGTATAAGCGATTTCATGTCACAATAGCCTCCTATCCTGACATTTAGTGGCCTTGGTAACTTCTGTGCAGTAAACTGGGAATTGCTATCATAGCATAGTTACGCCAAATGTACTATTTTTGGAAGTAAAATGTTCTTATTGAGAGCATTTAAAAGTAATGTTTACCTAACTTAAAACAAAGCCTAATGCGAACGATTGTCATAGTAACTACTATCTATCGGAATAACTGACGAACAGCAAAATTATAAATATTTAATTGATTTATATGTGTTCAACTATCCCATATTGACTCGACACCTTACTATAATAAGTGAAAGACATCTTTATATGCCCGACTGGACAAGTTAGCCTGATTTAAAAAAAAAAAAAGAAAAGACTGAGGAAGCATCGAAAAGCGAGACTGATTCTAATTAACGTTCCATTCAACATCAAAACAAGCTTAACCGCACACATAAACTCACAGAAAATACATGAGGTAAATGTTCAACTGTTGAGTTTATTTATAACATATGATATAAGAAGCATCACAAGTGAGCTGCTTTGTTAGTATCAGGATTGCAAATACATAGTTCAATAAACAATTAGTTTATTTACTTGTATATGTGAACATTAAAGTCCTATACATTTGTGCCAATCATTTTACTTTGGACTGCCTCACAATCGAGGGTCAGTTCAGAGCTGGAGTTGTTCAAAGATTGCTTCTGAAAGAGGATCAATTAGCTAAAGCTAAAGCTACCATCGTCTCTGTCTGTTTTCAGTGATGCTGACTTCACATGCTACCAGAATTATCATAAATAGAAATGAGTCCAGCTATATCATTATGTTTAATCTCTCCATGCTCCCCGTCTGTGTATTTATAAACACACATTTGTTATGCACACTACAATCAGATAACTAACTATTAACCAAGTATGTTTTCTGTAAAGAGCTTGTAATAATAGTTATTTGCAAAGGCCAGCATTATTATGCCAGGTGTCCTAACGTTTCATCTTACCCCGTCAGATTGTCCTACCAGGGCTCACTGTGCATGTTTCATTCTGAACAACACATAATTACTGTATTTGCATTACTGTAAGGGTACTGTAGGTTTAGGCTTTAATAAAGCTACTGTTTCAATGGGAGCACAAATCATCAGAACAGGATATTGAAACACTAGCTCAATATTTAATTGGCTTAAATAATACTTAATATGGCAGACGATGAACCTTTGTTTTTTCTGTAGCACCACAGCAGGACCAAGACGACAATGATCAAAAATGTGAGTCCAGCAATCACTCCAACTATCACAGGATTGAGAGCATCAGATCCTGATGTTCTGGAGGAAGCTGAGATCAACACATTGTACAGTCATATTAGTGCTGTATATTACACAGAAACATTTCAATAGTGTTTATAGTTCCTACTCTCACCTGTGACTGAGATCCAGCTCTTGGGTGACTCTCCTCTCTCTCTATGTTTGCAGGAGTAGAAACCCTCGTCTGACTTTGAGACATTAGAGATGATCATCTCTGTAGTTTGACTCTGGATGAATGTCCCATCTTTATAGAAATCAGCTCTGAGGTTTGGTAAATTTGTAAATTGATATAAACAGTGTAGAGTCAGAGTCTCTCCTTCAGTCACAGGATGAACAGGACTCTCCAGAATCACACCATCTACAGAAACAGAGCAAACATCAACTGATGAATAGTAAGAATCAATGTGGTGACAACAATAACAACTACAACAATAATAATAATAATAATAATTAATAATGAATTTTATTTAGAGGTGCCATTCAAAACTCAAGAACAACTTACAAATGAATGACTATCAGAAATTAAAAGGCATTAATACAATCAATTCAACATATATTCAACATTAAAATAATCCACAAAATAAAATTAATCAGGAAAAGATAGTTTAACCCTTGTTAAATTATACTAATTAATTAAAGAAAAATCATACTATTAATTTTTTTTCATTTTTTTTTTTCAAATTCAGACTCATTGGCCTTGGACCATTATCTTTGGACAACATTTTTCAGATTTTTTTTTTTTTTTTTTTTTTTTTTTAAATAACTACACAATGTACACACCACCAGACCCAAAAACACTGTCTGAGTAACAAAAATATGAAGATGTGATTTAAAAGTAAGAAAATAATAACTATCACAAGCACTGTGTGGAAGAGATTTCCAGAGTCGAGGAGCAGCACAGGAGGAAATGAACAGCAGGAATAACAAGAGAAACAGACGAGGAAGATCTAATAGTGTGTGCACACCAAAAGCTAATTTAGTTATTTGCAGGAGTAGATTACATACAAAGTCAAAGCAAAGATGAGAATAGATGAACATTTTCTTGGTGGAGAGGGGAGGGGGTGGTACACATTTATTTTTCTACATGACATGAGAGTAAATGAGAGTAAATTACCAGCATGATTCTGGATAAACTGAGAATCACAATCATTTTTTATTTTTTTAATTACAAAACTTAAAGGTTGAGCAATGGTTTATTGTTCAAAGGGCTAATAGTCTTGCGGACTCGTTGTCATTTATGAATAAGATTGTGTGGGTGAATTAATTTAGATCACAATCTGTCTATTTATATCTGAATCATAAAATGAGTGCTTTGTGAACTGAATAAACACAGAAAAACAGACTCACGGTGTACAGTGATATTAACAGGATGACTGTTCTCTCCAGATTCAGACTCACACCAGTACACTCCAGTGTCACCTGATTGGGCGTTTCTGATTGTACATGTAGATCCTGCTTGTGATACCCACACTGGTGATGAACAACCTTCCAGCCCCCATCCATCTGTGTATCTTCTCACTCTCCATCCAGTAGAGTTACTCTTCTTCTCACAGCTCAGAGAGAGAGAGACTAATACGAAGTGTTGAGTTCTGCTGGGACTGACGATCAGAGAGACTGGAGGAGAAACATCTGAGAAGACAATTACAACTACACTTCAGAAATCAACTCAAGACACTTTTATTGATTTAACACTTCACACAACCTAAATAGTTTCAGAACAGCTTTTCAGATAAATATTAAAGTTCTAACATCTGAAAATCCATAAGTCATCACTGAGTATTTCTATTCAAAATCGTATCTTAATATACTGTATTTGTCTTTCTGCCATCAGCAAGCCAAAGACAACTGTGACAGCAAGCAGAAACCTCCATAAGCTGTTACTAGTTATTTTAATAATAACAACCTATCATTTGCCTAGAATCAAGGTGTGGTCATTGACATACAATTTCATAATGAAAACACTGTTTATTAAATAGGTCAGATTATACATTTAATTATGTTCCCTCAAATCCACTTGTGTAAGTAACACTTTTGTACCACATTACTTATATTTCAGTTTTTCATGAAAATTTTAGCTAATGCTTTAGATTACAACTTGCAAAGAACTACGTTAGTAAACAGAATTTACAGTATCATTGTTTTTGTAATTATAGTGTACCTATTCAGCACCTCTGTGCAGGTATAAGGGAACAATGAGCTAAGTTTAGGGCAAGGATTCCCAACGTGTGGTGCGCGCACCCCCAGTGGTACGCAAGCTGCCACCAGGGGGTACGCGAGAGGAAAAATGTAATGGCGGTCTGTTTTTTTTAAGTGGGATTTTCCATACAATAAAAAACATGAACATGCCAGATCAGGGAGCTGACCCACCAAAGACTGTCCGATTAGAGACGAAATGAAGATGCACTTTTCTGGGAATAACCCATTTATTGTCACCACTCAACAGATGGTTTAGTCGTGGTTGTGTTTTTTTTTGCATTCACACACAACACTTTGTCCAAAAGGCGATCTTTAAACAGTCCAGAAACAATGATAATGCAGAAACTTAAGCCTTCGACCTGTATCCCCCTGCACTGATCTTCAGACACTGTGAGGGCGGGGGGAATCACGTGGTCAAGGTTTCTGGACGCTAATTCGCTCAGGTGAAGTGGTCTGTGTATGTACATGTCTCAACATGTAGAAGGAGAGATTTAAATACAGTTAGAAAAATAGAAACCCATAGCCTTTTTTACAGCCGCCCCCAGATTTCCATAAGGAAATATGTACTTATACAAAAAGGCTTATTTTATTGGTTGGATTTACAATTACTTTAATCAGGAATGGCAGGTAATTGTATAAGGCGTGCGACTGGTCTAGTGTAAGCCCTATCTCCCACTTGAACTTTGGCTGTCCTCACTCTGGTGTCAGCTCCAGGGTATACTTCTGACACCTTCCCTACGGGCCAGAGAGCTCTGGGTAGCTGCGGGTCAATGATCAGCACCGCAGTGCCAACCTGGATGTCTGGAGTATCCCTTTGCCATTTTTGACGACCTTGAAAACCAGGGAGGTAGAATTTGACATAATGTCTCCAAAATTGGTCCGCAAGAATTTGGCTGTGGCGCCATCGACGCCGACTGATCAGTTCCGACTGTGGGTATACTGTCAGGGGGAGTGATGCATCCGGCCGCCCCATTAGAAAGCAATTTGGAGTAATAGGGTCAGGATCTGAAGCATTACATGATGTATATCCCAGTGGTTTGGAATTCAAAATTCCCTCAATCTCTACCAGCACGGTTTGAAGAACCTCAAAGGTTACTGATTGAGTTCCTAGAGTAACCATCAGTGCGTTTTTCAAAGAGCGAATTTCTCGCTCCCAACAGCCTCCAAAGTGTGGTGAATTTGGTGGATTGAATTGGAATTTGATCTGCTGTTTGGCCAATTGTCTCTGCAGATCTGGGCCAAGAGCTGTAAAGGCTTCCCTTAGCTCTCTCTCACCTCCTCTGAAGTTCGTGCCTTGGTCTGACAGAAGTTCATGGGGTTTTCCCCGTTTAGCTGTGAACCGCCTGAGAGCCATAAGGAAGGAGTCAGTTTCCAGACTGTGGAGGATGTCGATGTAGACTGCTCTAGTGGTGAGGCATTTGAATATTATTCCCCATTTCTTCTCACTGCGCCGACCTGTTCTAATAGTGTAAGGACCGAAGCAGTCCACGCCAGTGGAGTAAAAAGCGGGCTTGAAAAGACGCAGTCTTGCTGGGGGAAGGTCCGCCATTTTAGGCACCTCTGGTTTGTTCCTCCATCTCTGACACTGCACACACTTTTGTTGCAAATGCTTGATGGCCTCTCTTCCACGCAGAACCCAGTACTTACGGCGGAGTTCAGCGAACACCCTCTCAGGACCTGGATGACAGAGTTTAGAATCACAATTTTGGATGATAAGTTTCGTGATAGGGTGTCTTGGATCCAGTACAATAGGGTGCATGTTGTTGGGCTCCAGGTAGGGACTATGTCGTAAACGTCCACCGACTCGGATTAATTGGGATTCTCCATCAAGTTCTGGGGCTAATGCTCTTAGTCTGCTGTTGCACGCAAGTGGTTTACCAGTCCTCAGTTGCTCTAAGTCTGATGGAAAACATTCCTGCTGTGCTTGCTGCAGAACACTAATCTCAGCTCTTCTGTAGTCACTAGCTGTGGGATTACTATCAGTAGACCCTTGAAGAGCTATGGACTCGATTAGCTCCTCGAGAGTCTTAAACTGACTGAAATCAGAATATGTGAAACATACTAGAGTGCAGGTACCAACCTTACGAAGCTCATTATTGTCTAGCTCCTTTGAAGTGGGGCATTCAGGCCACAGATTAGGTGGATTTTTCAGGAAGAGTGGTCCTTGGTACCAGTGACTTTCTGGGCCAAGCTCACAAAGACTCCTTCCCCGAGTGATGTCATCAGCTGGATTTCATCAGCTGTGTTTCTCTGTGAGATCCTGGATCTCTGCAACCCAAGTCCCCACAAATACTTTGAACCGGCATGAATCGGATTGTAACCATGTGAGGACGGTGGTAGAGTCAGTCCACAAGATCGTTTGGCGTATGGGTAGGTTCAACTCGGTTTGGAGTACTTTGGCAAGTTGAGCTCCAGTCAGTGCAGTGCATAATTCCAGTCGTGGAACAGACTGTTGTTTTTTTGGTGCTACACGGGATCTGGCTGTTAGGAAAGCCACCTCTGTTTGCCCATGTTGGTCCTCTGTTCGAAGATATGCCACGGAGCCATATGCACGTTCGGAGGCATCACAGAAAACATGAATGTCTCTTAGGCTCGTTGCTGTGTCTTTGATGGGGCTACAGTAACACCGAGGAAGAACAATATTTTGTAGGGCTGGTAACTCCTCCTCCCACTTAGTCCAGGCTTGTAACAGATCTGCAGGCAAGTGTGGATCATCCCAATCCCGTTTTTTATCCCACAGATGTTGTACGATGATCTTGGCGCGAGTGGTATACGGGATGAGGTAACCTAACGGGTCATACTGGCTGGCCAGCACTTTATATATGTTGCGCATGGTGGTCTCACAACTGTCCTTAGCACGGTATTTGTAGGAGAGTGTATCAGACTGATGGTTCCAGATGAGCCCCAATGTTGATTCATGGATGTCCGTACGGCCTTGCGAAATCCAGAGTTCTGCACTGTCTGATATAGTGTCGTGGGGCAGGTGACTTATCGTTGAAGGGGCATTGCTGGACCACTGCCTCAACTCAAAGCCTCCATCTGCCAGCAGGGTCCTGATTCTGTCAACAAAGCATTTTGCCTCTTCTGCTGAAGTGAAGCTTTGTAAGCAGTTATCTACATAAAAGGATTTCAGCACAGAATTACGGACATCATCTCCTTGCTGGCTATGATCAATGGCATGTTTCTGGAGTGCAAAGATGGCGCAGCAGGGGCTGCAAGTGGTGCCGAAAGGAAGGACTTGCCATTCGTACACACTGGGTAGTTCTTGTGCATTTAGGTCTCTCCAGAGGAAGCGCAATAGTGGTTTGTCTTCTGGGAGCAGCCTAACTTGGTGGAACATCCCCTTGATGTCACTGCTGACTGCCACGGAATGTTCCCTGAATCTGAGTAGCACCGCAAGTAGAGATGGCCCCAACACTGGTCCTGGGAGCAGAAGCTCATTGAGGTTTTGTCCATGATATTGGAACGAGCAGTTGAAAACTATCCTGTTTTTCCCATTGTGCTGCACCATGTGGTGTGGGATGTACCAGGAGCCAAATGTGTCTGTTACAGCATCTTGAGGTAAATTGTTAACATATCCTGCTTGTACCAGTTTTGCAATCTCTTTGGTATAAGTGGCTGCTTGCTGGGGATTTTTGGCTAGTCTCCTTCAGTGGCCTTCAGCTGCGACAAGACGGCTTCTTTTGGTGCTTTCAGTTCAGGCATGTTCTTGACACGCAGGAGAGGGGTTGCATATCGTTTGACGCCCTCCACTTCAACCCTTGCTGTCTTCCTTTCAAGAAGCTCCACTGCCTCTTGGTCCTGTTTGGATCTGAGACACATCTTTTCGTTACGCCAGGGTAGTAAGTCCATCTGCCATAATTTCTCTACTTGCCTGTAGAGATCAGCTTCCGGGAATGAGACTGCAGTAAAGAGACAGTGTTGTTCAGTCATGTCCTTCCGTAAGTGTTGGATCGGACCCTGTAATGTCCAGCCAAGTCGTGTCTTTATGGCTGCTGGTCCCCCCCGGTGGTCCTAGCCTAACTGGTTCCACAGGAGTGATTAGATGGAGATAATCTGAACCAATGAGCAACACAGGACAGACCGCTTCAAATTCATGCAGTGGAAGTCCTTTAAGGTGCTGATATCTCTCCCTCAGAGTCTTCACTGGGTGTGAATGTTCTGCTAAGCTTAACTGTTGAGCAGTGAAAGCACCTTTGATGTAATACCTTTTAGTCGGCTGAGCAATTGGTTAGATCACAAATGAGACTGCTGCTCCTCTGAGCACTTGTAGCTCCTGCCTGATTGTTCTGAGTGGGAGATCTTCAGGGTGACCTTTGAGGCCTAACTGCTGTGCTGCACTGTGAAGGAGGATAGTTCTTTCCGATCCATCATCCTGGATTGTGTATGCGTTCAACCTTTTCTTGCCATTTCTGAGAATCACTTTGCTGATTTTAAGTAGAACCTTCCTGCTGGTAGGCGGTTTTATGAATCAGGAGAATCTCATTCATGGTATTGAATAGACAGCTGTTGGTATCAGCAGTTTCATCCTTAACAAACTTTGGATTCTCTGGCTTACCAACACTGATGTCATGCAGAACCATAAGGTGTCGACTGCTGCACTGTCTGCAGCGCATCTTCAGGTTACATTCTGCAGACTTGTGAGTTCTGCCACAACGCCAGCATCTATTATTGTCTTTGACCCAGCTTTGTTTTTGCTCCTTAGTAAGCCGTTTGAAGTTGCTGCAGTTGTTAAGGGAGTGCTTACTGTTGTCACAGTAGGGGCAGTAGGGCCTCAGAGAACTGGTAGATGGTGGAGTAGATAGTGTAGACTCAGGATTCACCTTCTCAGTACCCAGAAAAATTGTGGTGCCTTTAGTGGCTGGCTTAGAGTCTCTGAAAGTCTCTCGTGTTCGTGTTGAGGGTCCTTTGCGTTGATTGCTTACGAACCTTGTAGTGTCCTCTTGAACTTCAATTTCGAACTCCAGCCATTCTGCAAGATCCAGAAGAGTAGGGATGGGTACACGATGTGGATGTGCAAACCTCCGAAACCCTGATCTCAGGTCGTGGGGAAGCTTTCCAAGCAGCCGAGACACATGAGAACCACATTGTAACTCGTGAGCGCCCTTCCTGCCTAACTGCTCCAGCATGCCAACTAGTGAACGGACTTTAAGAGCGAAAAGACGAAATGCCTTCTGATCTCCACTAGCTATGCTTGGGCCATCCATTAACTCGGCAATGCGCTGGAGAGCCAGTTGATGTGGCTGGCCATACTGTTGGTCTAAAGCGGCCATTGTTCTTGTGTAAGGATGTTGAGAATGACAGTATGAGTCAGCAATTAGTAAAGCCTCCTCTAACTTCAGATGGTCCATCAGTATCTGAAATTTGAATCTTTCTGTTGTATTAGCTGGGAGGACATTCTCCAGAGCAATTTTCAGCCGCGAGAACTCTCTTGGGTTGGGATGTATGAAGTCAGGGATCGTAGGAGTTGGACCTCGATACATCAGTTCTTGCTCAGGCGGAGGTGATGGAGTAAGTGAGCGGCATTGTATTTGTGGATGCCTGGCAGTGTCTTGAGAGTCCCTATATGGAGAATTAGATGGGTCCTCTCCATGGGAATATTGCACGTCGGATCTCTGACCCGTTTGTGGCATATAATGGTAGGAGGCGCTCTGTTTTGTAATGGGGGGCGGATACTGGAGTTGAGCTTTGAAACTTATTTTGAGTCTGATGCTCCATTTGTAGCCTAATGCGTTGAGCTGGTACAGGTTTGCTTCCCATTTCCACAGAATGTGCCTGTGGCTGGACACGTGGTGCAGGTATAGGACGACTGGAGCTATGCTTCCTTGGAAGGGCAACAGGTGAAGGTGGCTGATTTCCTGGACGTTGTTGATCCATCTGAATTTGTAGCTGCTTCATCTGTTGCTTGAGCTGAGAAAGCTCCTTTATGTATTGGTCATTTGCGTTCTGGAATGTGTTTCTTTCCTGCTGTATCATTTGCAGGGCTATGCGGAGATCCTTATTCTCTCTCCTTATGATCTCTGATGCAGAATCATACTCGTCACCAGACCACTGTAGCGGACTGTCTACTTCATAACCTGGTAACAATGGAGTAAAGCCACTTGCGCCTTCTTCTGCTTCGTCGCCTTCAGCCAGTCTGCTTGAATGTACGAGTGGTGACATGGGTTGTGTATCATGCTTAGGGAGGGTGAATCCAGTGAGATCATACTCATCATAATGTGAGGGAAGGACAGTTTTCCTCCTGACTCGCACAGTTGGCTCATCCTCTTCATGTTGTGAAATCTTCTATCTCTTTGGCAAGTCCAGGCTCCGGCTCGAAGGACCATGTAAATTAGTTTGTTTGCTTGGTAGTGTTATAAGACACAAGTTGCCAGATCAGGGAGCTGACCCACCAAAGACTGTCCGATTAGAGACGAAATGAAGATGCACTTTTCTGGGAATAACCCATTTATTGTCACCACTCAACAGATGGTTTGGTCGTGGTTGTGTTTTTTTTTTTGCATTCACACACAACACTTTGTCCAAAAGGCGATCTTTAAACAGTCCAGAAACAATGATAATGCAGAAACTTAAGCCTTCGACCTTTATCCCCCTGCACTGATCTTCAGACACTGTGAGGGCGGGGGGAATCACGTGGTCAAGGTTTCTGGACGCTAATTCGCTCAGGTGAAGTGGTCTGTGTATGTACATGTCTCAACATGTAGAAGGAGAGATTTAAATACAGTTAGAAAGATAGAAACCCATAGCCTTTTTTACAAATTGCTTTTATTTTAAATAAAAAACTAGAATTTATTAGTTTTCGATGGAAACGTAGAAGACAGATGCTGTGACAGTGCGTTCTTCTTTTATGTACTACAGGCTATGCTATACGTGCCAACTCGTTTCATTCATTCCATAATATATATTATAAATATGCTTAACTGGCTGAAATCAGGGAAACTGTCAAGTGGGACATCTTATGATAAAGTTGTTAGTCAGGAGGAGAGGGGCCGAGAGAGTGAGGATTTGGAGGCAACAGAGACGAGTACTGTCGTTCTAATTTCCATAACCGTTGTGTTATATTGGTTCTCAACCTTTTTTTCCACTGGGCCGCACTATGGTCCAAGTGCAAGCGGATTGCACAGGTTTGAGTAGCAATGGGCTTCTTCACACTGCCTCCACATGTGCAATTGTGCTTTTGAAGCCTGCTGACCACACGCACCTGTCCGCGTGGTCATAAAAATCGGAGGCACGCGCTCGTCCTCTCAGAGCATCCGCACACACTCTCCCATGACAATGATTACGTCCCGCCTACCTAGCGGTCCATAACGGACTCCCCGCAGACGCACAAAGTTTAACATATGGCTTAAGATGCAGTCTGTAAAACGCACACAGGAGCATGACCCTGACGCGTGACATTGAAGAAAATGTGCGTTCACAAATGTAGCCTATGTTGATCCAAATATGGAAAGCACATTCGAATTTAATAATTTGAGGTTCTGTCCAGAGATGTTTTGCCACATTTCTTCAATTAAGGATGATTGCTACATAATATATGGTGTTTCCATTCCAAGTAAAATGCGGGGCAAACTTCAACGAAAAAAACAAAAATCGAGCACTCTTCCTTCAATGCAACTATTATTTTTTCTATGTGTTCATTCGCTGGCATTTTTCACATTTCTTTTTTTTTCTCCCTTAAAAACAAATTTGTCCATTATGATGCTCAATTTTACCGAACTAATGGCTGTTGATCGAATATATTCTGCCAAAGTGGGCGCTTGTATGTGTTCGTTAAATGCGTAATGTTATGTGAGTAGGTCTGCTCATATCTGAAAATAATATGATACACAAAATAATTTAACATAAAAAAACATTAGGCTATAGCTTATATTTCTTAAGTAAATGTTTAAATTAGTGTAAAAAAATAAATAATAAATGTCAAAGAAAAGAAAAATAAGAATAATTAATTGTGTTCAGCATGGTGGGCCGCATTTGAATTCGTGACGGGCCGCGGGTTGAGATGATGCTGCAGCTAACTCCATGTTTTTTTTTTTTTAAGTTGGGATTGGAGGTGCACCAACCCGGTTGGGACATAGAAGGGGGTGCGCAGGAAAAAAAGTTTGGGAACCGCTGGTTTAGGGAATAAAAGGGCAACAACTGTAAAATTTATACAGTAATTAAAGAGAAACATATTGCACTAGTTTTAATTTAATTGTTTGATGGTCAAATTAACCCTCTACTTTTTATTATTATTATTATTTTTATTATTATTATTATATTTGTATTTATTTATTTATTTATTTTTGCTATAAAACATCACAGTTTACATCCACTGAAATATAAATGTTGTATCATGTATTTTTCTGCGAACAGCTGGAAAGAGGTAAGCTTGTTTTAAACTGCATTGATCCTTGATGATATATCATACAAATATCATACACAGTTATTTGGTGATAGTTGGTTATGAAGCTGCTCGTGTGAAGTTGCTGAGATCGGTGAATAAGCTTTCATGAGGTAAGTAAACTTGTGAATTATAAATCATAGCAGAAACTCATTAACTCATTTCACTACATGTCCAGTTTTATTGTTCAGTCTCCATCATGTATCCTTTAATAACAGAATGGTTAAAATATCTGTGGTAGGGGGTGCATGGTTTAGCGAAGTCTGCAGAGGGAGAGAGAATCAGGAGACAAGCGGTGAGTGAGTGGGTTGGACAGAAACGATCAACACCTGTTTCTTGTTGCAGTAATTGGCGTGGAGAGAGAGACGGACTGCTGACGTTACCTGAGAACCGGAAGGAGTAACCCGGAAGTGCTATGCGTTAGAGTATATTGTTGTCAAAGTAAAAGTCACCATTGGCGTTTACGAAGAATATTTATTTTTAAGTTATAATAAACTCGTCAGCAGTCCAGCTGACCCTTGTCCTCTTCCTTTCCTCACACAAACTCACTACAATATCAGTATAAATGTATAAAAAGTATATTGTCTTTCTTAATCAATTTCAAACACAAGATTGTTGTATAGGCCATACATTCCTTGTAATATTAGAATAGGTTACAAAATACTCACTTTATAAATGATGAGTAATTTTACAGGTTGTTACTCCTTTATTCCCCAAACGTCACGTATTATTCCTCTATATCTACACTGAGGTACTGAATAGGTTCACTATAATAACAAAAACTTCACACTGTAACTTTAGATTACTTATGCAGTTCTTTGTAGGTTGCATATCTGGTTGTTAGTCCCTTATTCCCCAAACATTGTTCCCTTAGAACTACACCATACCTGCCAACTTTTCAAATAACCTTGGAGTGAGATTTTGTCAGGGGTGGTCGAAATAGTGCCGCGCAGCACACACAGCCACACAAGTTGGTGGCTCAGATATCAGAGTATTGAAAATGACGTTAACCCATGTTGTACCCTGCATTCTGGTGGTTTGTGGGGGGGTCCAAAGCTAGGGGCAGCTTATTAGAGATAGACAGTATTGGTTACATTCTGTGAAGCAAACATAGCTGAAGGTCATACCCCAGGACATTTAGGATTAAGTAGATGTGATTTCCTGCATTCTAGTGGATTTTTGGGTGGTCTGCTAAAGACCACTTGCACCCATGTGCAATACCTGAACTTATTCTGGTTCATGTTTTCTATTGTTGTGCCTAAATGACTGCCTATGGACCACAATAAAGCCTCATACATAGACCAGTGTTTAAGATTTAACTTAGGTTGGTTGATTGATATTTTGAATGAACGGTATAACTGAAACCTAGCCTATGTTGTGAATGATTGTATTCTTAAGAGCACTTAATGATTTATGTTCAGCCCAAAATTACAAGATTAGTTAGGGAGAGACATTATTCTTCATTCAAATCCTCCCAGCACATGGTCCATCAGAAACAAGGTGCAACAATTTTTTTTTTTATTAAACAGTACAACTTTTTCAAGTAATAAAACAGATGAATACATTACACAAATAACTTTAAATGAGGCATAATCAGTATCAAATACAGATCAGAAGCTGATAAAGTCCTTGTCTATGATCTGTGGGCATGGTTATACTGGCCTGTGGCCTTCTTGGAGGCCATGATGATTTCTGAGGGGGGCTTATTGATGACAAGGTGCCATCCAATGCTAGGCTGTTTCTTCTTTTGGTTTTGTTCAGTCCCACAACTGAAAACACCCTCTCAGCGTCTGCGTTTGCATGGGGCAACACCTAGACCAGCTTGGCCACGGCAGCAAGCCTCTCAAATTCTTTGGCTCCAGTCACCTATTGAAAATGCACCAAGAACACAATGGAAAAACATAGCTTGATGTTTGATTAATTAAAACTCTAAGTATACTGTAGGTTGATCCATTAACAAAGTTAAGATATAAACATGCATTATTTGCAACATGCATGACACATATGCTTGCAACAAAGTTTAAGCAACAGATGTAACCAAGACACACCTGCCAAAAAAAAAAAAAAAATTACCTTATGTTTCCGGTTTGCCATTTCAGCCCAGAAGCTTTCCATTTCATTTTCATCTTGCAAGGATATTATTGACATGGTCTGATAATTTAGAAACTCCTCACCCAGAAGGTCATGCTCCTCTGGTCCATGGTATGGGAGGAGATGGGGAAACCTATTTATGAAAGTAGAGTTACAAGTTGTTAAGTTTTAGGTATATTGTCATCAACCAGCAGCAATTCATACAGATCTTTGAGGAGAAGCCACATAAGAATAGCTCATATGCAGTTTAGGAGTGAACATACCTCATTATAAAACAAAGGGTATTTTAGCTAAGATGATACAGATAAATAAAAACGACTCTTCTGGCCCTGCTGTTGGATTGGGGGGGGGGGGGTCTCTTCTATCTGTCCCTCTGTGTCTTCCATCTGACATGTTGCTCGTTCCATTTGTCCTGTCTGTTGCTCTTCTACATGTGCTTCTATCTGTCCTTCATGTTGCTCTTCTGCATGTTCGTCTATAATTTCTGCCTGTTGCTCCCTCTGTCCTGTTCGTTGCTCCTCTGTCTGTCCTGTCATTTCTATCAGCTGTTCTGGCTGTTCTGTCAGTGTGTTTGTTTGTCTTTTTTTTTTTACTTGGATGATTCTTTAAATAAAATGTTTCACTTTTGTCCTGGAAGAGGTCTCTTTTGGGACATCTTTGAAACCTTAAAGAATTCATGGTCATGTTGGTTTAATAACTTTACTCTCGCCTAACTTCTGTTGCACAAATGTTCCATATTTGTTAAATTCTTTGGAATACATCTCTTACTTGTTCGAAAAAGTGCTGTTAAGTTCTACAGAAAATAATCTTCATCCAAAGTGAGTCCTTTTGGCCTGTTAATAAAAAGATAAATGCCATGTGAATAAACAATGCTAGGAACTGATGTTTTGAACATGCAGCAGCCTATACTATGGGGTTAACAAGGTGCTCTCCTGCTATGACAGCTGATTCACTCATGTTCACAAATGAGCACACAAGCAAATTATTTAATTCAAGATGTAAAGTTTAAGAGCGTAAGTACTCAAGGATGACATTTCATTGTAACATACCTAGTCTCAGCTGAGCTCAGATTTTCATTACCAGTCGTCTTCTAGCTGTAGTTCTCCCTGGTTTTCCCTGCTGCCTTTCTTGTATCTTCTTCTTCTGTTACTAACTTCAGGGCTGTCCATCGGTGTGTCCAAATTCAGGGTCTACATCCTTCGGAGGACTCATTTGAAGGATGTTACGTCACAGCGCCGCGACGAAGGCTGTCCAAATTCGTAGGATCCTTCAAATGCGGCCCACAAATGCGTCCTCCTTTTCCCCGATTTGGAAGGATGGGTGTGGTGGATCCTTTCGCGTCCTACCTATCCCATAATTCTTTTCGGCAGGACGAAGCGAGCGGTAGCGGAGTGGGGGAGGAGTATTATTTTCGGTGTTTTTTAAAAACTGGCTTTTCAAAAATATATATTTTCAGTGGTTTTCTATTTAGGCATTCTGTTTTAGCGTTAAGCATTTTTTTTTTTTTACATTTGTACGTGTATATGTAAAAAAAAAAAAGCTTACTTTCGTACAGTAGCTTCTTCCTTACTGCTTGTCTGAATATCCCCTTACACACAGCTTATTTGTTAGTGATTGAAGCTGTTTTTAACGCTTCTAAGGACGAAAGAGCATTATAAAAAAAAGTGTTTATAAAGCTCCGGGGAGAGAACGATGAGCTCTTCACCCGCGTCTTGCTTGGCGCTGTCACGGTTGCTAGGCGACAGGATATGAGCAACGGGTAAGGGAGGGAACTGAAAGAAGGGTAGGCTGTCCAAATTCACAAACACTGACTTCCGGTTTTTGCGGTCGTCGGAGGACCCATCCTCCTTCAACCGGGTAGGAAGGATCCTAAGGAGGATGCAGACCCTGAATTTGGACACAGAGCATGCTTCAGGGTGCAGCGCATAGGGTTCAGTGACGCTTATTAGCGAAATCTATGGTTGGGGAGTTTGAAAAGGAACGAGCGATTCTCGCCTCGAGATTAGATTTTTTTTTCTTTTCTTTTTTTTGCGTGAGAAATGTGATGTCTGGCGTGAGTGCGTGTGAAAACAGGGAAAACCGTGTGTCACACGGAGAAAGCGTGAGAGTTAGCAGCTCTGCTACACATATGCTCTTTATTGGTACACTATAATTACAGAAACACCATACATTCAGTATATTTACATAGTTCTTAGCGGGTTGTAATCTAAAGTGTTACTTGATTTTCAAGTATTAGATTTTAGCTTTTTACATTTTTGCAGATGACCCATGAATCAAGGTTGTGCTGGTTAGTTTGGTCTGTTTAGACCCTGCTAGTAGATACAGTATCTACACCTGACAGCAGAAGCATCTTTCTCCATTGACACCATTAAAATGTAGCTGTATATTGTGAAAGGACAACATTTCGAGACACATCAAGTTCTAAAAAGATCAATGAAAATCTCCAGAGTGTCTCATTCATTCTGTGTTCAGTCTGAACTCACCAGTGACCCACAGTGGCTGTGTGTTGCTGTAGGTTGTTTTATATGCTGGTTTTTCTCTCTCTGCTGAACACACATACACTCCTGTGTGTTTTAGATCAGCAGAACTGACGGTGTAGTGTCCTCCAGCTCCTCTGCTGCTGTCTGAGAGACGCTTATAATGCTTTCTGTTGTCTGTATGAAGTGAAAATGTGCAGTTACCTCAAGAAATGAGTCTTAAACGACCTTTGATAGTATAATCAGAGTATTCAGAATGATAAAATAGTTTTAATCTCTCTATTTCTTTATGAAGTCAGTTTATTCAGCCGTTACTACATGAATCACATGATATCTTACCTGATGAGACAGTTTGAGTGAACCAGCTGAATGTCCAGCCTTTAGAGGAACCATTAACCTGACAGATCAGAGTCACTGAATCTCCTTCAGTCAACCACTTCTGTGGAGAAACACTTAACACTGCTCTGGGAACTGAAGATGAGAAATCACTCATTAATAACATGTTAAACTTGTGTGTGTATGTGAAGAGATGTCTGAGAGTGACTGTCTCTCCTCTGAACACATGTTGAGCAGGTTTGATGCTCACTGTGGCTTTTGGTTTTTCTGTACAATGACAATAATTCACAATAAAAATAACATACTGCTTTTACTGTGTGAACAGTTATTTGAGTCTTAAACACACACACTAAATCAGATGAGACTGAAGTGTTGTTCTCTATAGCTGTTATAGTCATTTATGAAAGATCTGTCATCTTGTATACAATCAATGAGGATTTGGAAACGTGAGTTGTGAAAGTTTTTTCTCTCACTGTTTAGATTTTGATTTCACAGAGAATATAAGAAACATATCTGCTGGTTTTGAGACTGATCTTGTCACGCCTCAAGAATTGTTACATGAATAATTCAACTTGTTAAAAGGATGCATTTATAATCATGATATAATGTAAGTCAATTCTCAACAAGTTACTGGAAAATCAGTCATATGTCATGAAATATATGAATCAAATCGATTCACCTTCAGTATGTTGAGAGACGATGTTTGAGATCAGCACTAAAAACACAAAGAGAAACCTCATTACAATGTGAACATTGAGCTGATAATTATAAAGATAAACTGGTCTGTATATGTGTCTAGATAAACATGAAATCATCTGACTGGTATTTTATAGATTTGATCACAGCAGAGAAGTGTTTAGGGAACTTCACTCCAACAGTCTGATCACGAGCAGAAGAATAAAGACAAACTCTTACTAACTGTGAACTAGTGAATATTACAACAACAGCAACAATAACTGCAAAACAAACCAACAGAACTGATTCAACAGCATTACACATCACAAAACTGAATCACTGAGCAAACACACTGATCTACAACACAACAGAGAGCATTTCTCTTTCACAAACAGCACTAACTGCACACTTCCTCTCTCAAACTCATCTTTCACTCATATTTGAGTTTAGTGAATACATCATATATCATGAACTACAGCTGGATTTGAAACTCTGAGATCAGCCAGAAAATACATAAATCTAGGAACACTAAAACACTTGCTAATTTACATAATATAATAACTATCCACTGAAACACATTAAGAGAGAATAATACTCACAGAGCAGAAGAGGAAGTGGACTGAGCTCCATACTGACTGAATGATGTCAGACGGTTAAAGACACAGAGTGTGTTAAAGACTCAAGACTTCCTCAAATCTGTGGTTAGATCTTTAGAAACATCAGACAGATTGACCCTCTGGAGTCGATTCACGTGTACATCAATTGAATCTGTAAACGGTCTACTTTTATTTGTATACACATTCAAGACAATATATTGTCACAGTGTTAGACTGACTAACATGCAAGTTTTCTACAGAAAAGTTGTCATGATCCTTTCAGTGTTAAACTGAACAGTATTTATTTGCTAATATGAAAGTTGTATTGTAGTGTGTTTCTTGAAGGGAAATGGAGTGATATATTGATTGCTCTTTTCAAATGGTGGTATTACATGTATTTATATATTTACATGGCAATAAAGTCAACAACTGCAGCTCCTCTCTCACTGGTTAGTGTGGTGGAGCTGAAATAGAACAAACCAAACCACAAATATGATCTTATATCAACCTGTCTATTCTCTTAGGTCACTTCTGTCACTCAGATATATTTGTACCTGTGAACACAGTTTAATATTCATACACCAAGGCCATGGATAAGCATTGAAACAAATATAGTGATTATAACTCCAATCTTAATGAATCCACCTTCACAGACAGGTCACTATAGATCCCCTGAGGAACAATTCCACTCATTCTCTGCTATAGGAGAGGAAGAGTTGTGTGAATCTTTTAAAACATCTAAACCAACAACATGTATGTTAGACCCTAAACCATAAGTGTTAAGTATAAGTGTTACTTTCTTATTAGACTACTGCACGATCGTGGTTACTAGGAAACTTAGTTTCATTTACTGTGTTTTTTACCGTGGAAATATGGGCTGAAGTGGTGCTGGTAAAAGCCATTTCAAAATTATGTTTATTGTTTTATGGTAAAATATAATGATTTCTGGAATCAGAATCAGAATCAGAATGAGCTTTACTGCCAGGTATGTTTACACATACGAGGAATTTGTTTTCGTGACAGAAGCTCCGCAGTACAACAGAATGACAGAGACAGAACATAAAACACATAATAAAAGAATAAAAGATAAAAATAAGTAGATAGTGAATGACAATATACAAATCACAATTGTAGGCAGGTATATTACAAAATGCAGTTATGTATGTACATGTAAATTATGTGCAAAATTTAAGTGAATACTAAGTATGTGTGTTAGATAAATAAAGTGTATGTATGTATAAATATAAAGTGTAGTGTGTTCGCCGTTATTATCAGCTGTTCATAAGATGGATTGCCTGAGGGAAGAACCTGGCCCTGTGTCTGGTTGTTCTAGTGCTCAGTGCTCTGTAGCGTCGACCAGATGGCAACAGTTCAAAGAGGGAGTGTGCAAGATGTGAGGGGTCCAAAGTGATTTTGACAGTCCTTTTTCTCACTCTGTATAGTACAGTTCTTGAATAGAAGGGATGATTGTACCGATGATTCGCTCAGCAGTCCGGACTACCCTCTGTAGTCTTCTGAGGTCAGATTTAGAAGCTGAGCTGAACCAGACAGTTACTGAAGTGCAGAGGATGGATTCGATGATGGTGGAGTAGAACTGTTTCAGCAGCTCCTGTGGCAGGTTCAACTTCCTCAGCTGGCGAAGGAAGTACAACCTCTGCTGGGCCTTTTTCACAATGGAGTCAATGTGAATGTCCCACTTCAGGTCCTGAGAGATAGGGGTGCCCAGGAACCTGAATGACTCCACAGCAGCCACAGGGCTGTTCATGATGGTGAGTGGGGGGAGTGCAGGGGGGTTTCTCCTAAAGTCCACGATCATCTCCACTGTTTTGAGCGTGTTAAGCTCCAGGTTGTTGAGAGTGCACCAGACAGCCAGCTCTTTTACCTCCTGTCTGTAAGCACTCATCACCGTCCTGGATGAGGCCGATGAGTGTGGTGTCGTCTGCAAACTTCAGGAGCTTGACAGAGGGGTCCTTAGATGTGCAATCATTAGTGTACAGGGAGAAGAGCAGTGGGGAGAGAACACAGCCCTGGGGAGCTCCGGTGCTGATTGTACGGGTGCTGGATGTGTATTTTCCCAACCTCACTAGCTGCTGCCTGTCTGTCAGGAAGCTGTTGATCCACTGACAGATGGAGGTGGGCACAGAGAGCTGATTTCGTTTGGGCAGGAGGAGGTTTGGGATGATCGTGTTGAAGGCCAAGCTGAAGTCCACAAACAGGATCCTCACATAAGTCCCCAGTCTGTCTAGGTGTTGCAGAACATAATGCAGTCCAATGTTTACTGCATCGTCCACAGACCTGTTTGCTCTGTAGGCGAACTGAAGAGGATCCAGCAAGTGTCCAGTGATGTCCTTCAGGTGGCCCAGCACCAGTTTTTCAAATGACTTCATGACTACAGACGTTAGAGCCACAGGCCTCTAGTCATTTAGTCCTGTAATTTTGGGTTTCTTAGGGATGGGGATGATGGTGGAGCGTTTGAAGCATGAAGGGACTTCGCACAGCTCCAGCGATCTGTTGAAGATCTGTGTGAAGATCTGTGTGAAGATGGGGGCCAGCTGGTCAGCACAGGATTTTAGACAGGCTGGTGTAACACAATCTGGGCCCGGTGCTTTTTTCCTTTTCTGCTTCCGCAAGACCTGGCGCACCGCATCCTCGCTGATCTGAATTGCAGGTGTGGGGGAGAGGGGGGATGCAGGAGGTGTGAATGGTGAGAGTGCTTGATTGGAGAGGTGTTCAGGATGGGTTGCAGGAGCTGTTAATGGTGTGAACGGTTGTTTGGAGAGGCATTCAGGGCTGGTTGCAGGAGTTGTGAATGGTGTGAATGGTTTTGTGGGGAGGCATTCAGGGCAGGTGATGGGTGTTCTTTCAAACCTGCAGTAAAGCTCGTTCCAAACCAGCATTTATGTGGTTAATAACAATTGGGCGGAGAGTCAGAGCTTGCGGGTTTATCCAAGTAGGGCTAGCTGCAGCACTGCGGTGGACATCCAACCCCGCCCACATCCAAGTGTGACGTCAGAAGTCACGCCCATCCCAGACACAACCCTGCCCACGTCCGAGTGTTACGTATAAGAAAGCCACGCCCATATCACATACGTCACCTCATGTGATTTTCTCATCCCCGTAGTGGGATTTTTTTCTGATTTTTCTGAGACTAAATTTCCAAACGTATCTCCTCCTAGGGCTTTAAAGCCACAAGCCCTTATTATTATTATTATTATTATTATTATTATTATTATTATTAATTTTTAAAAATCTAAATTTCCCATAGACTTCCATTGTCTGAGAAAAATTGTGCCCCATACTGTTGCAATACCCTGGCTTAGTTTCACTTATAAATCGGTTAAAAATACAAGTAAATAATACAATTTCCTTCAAACTGACAAGCTAAACCAACATATCTGATTATTACAGGGGTTAGGGCTCATTAATAATTTATTTCTGGGCAGAGAGCAGTCAGAAAGACGAGAGAAGAATCACTGCTGGTCAGCTCACCACGGAGCTCACAACGAGCAAATATATTCTTATTTAAGACCTTTTAAAGATTAAATATTACGGCGATTGCAAGAAATCCACCCATTAGAAAACACCTATATTAGAACTACATTAGAACTGTTTAAAGTAATAAAATTATATATATGGGGCGGCAGTGGCTCAGTGGTTCATGTAGGTTGTCTACAAACCGGAAGGTTGGTGGCTCAATCCCGGCTCCACCTGACCAAGTGTCGAGGTGTACTTGAGCAAGACAGCTAACCCCAGCTGCTCCCGACCAGCTGGATGGCGCCTTGAATGGCAGACACCGCAGTCGGTGTATGAATGAGTGACTGAATGGGTGAATGTGAGGCAACTTGTAAAGCGCTTTAGATGGCCATGTGGTCTATTGAAAGCGCTATATAAATGCAGTCCATTTACCATTTACTGTATTCGCGGCAGCCACACTGCCGCAAGCTTGCGATGTATTCTCTAAACACTTGTAGTCCAAAGAGAATTTACAGCCTTTTACATTAAAACAATTCAGCGAAACAGCACAAAACAATTAGAAGAATATATTACACATGAAAATGAGAGTTTATATGTGCTTGTGGGATTTTCTCTGTCAGGCTGAACGTCACATCGATTGCTTGGCGCTGTACAACACGATAAAGTCATTTATATATTTTTTAAGAGCTTCTTCAAATAAAATATTACTCCGAATGCACACAATACACCCATTAGAACACAACAATAGCAAAATCCAGGTGTTTATGAGCCGTGTATGTGTGCAAAATGAAATATTATTTGACATCGTGAAGGAAAAAAAGCCACATGAATTGACAGCTGGGTTTCGGGACGAGATCGGACAAATAAATACACATTTCATTCACACTGACAAGCTAAACCAACATATTTTATTATTACCGTATCAGATCTCATTAATAAATTATGTCTCTGGCCAAAGAACCGAGAGAAAGACCAGAGAGAAATGAGTGCGGCATCAGCCAGCCCAGTTATCACTACGAGCTCAGAATAAAAAATTTGTATATATATTTTAAGAGCTTTTAAAAATAAAATACAAAACAAGAGCAAAATTCAGGTGTTTCTGAGCTGTGTATGTGTGCAAAATGAAATATCACTTAGCGCGATACAGCTAATGTATACTTGAAGGAAAAAAAGTCACAACAGCCTTTTAAATTAAAACAGTGCAGTGAATCAACACAAAACAATTAGAAGAATATATTATAGAGATCAAAATGAGTGCTTTAGGTGAAGGCTTTTGCCTTAGGTGAAAATAACATCGATCTCTCCAGCTTCAGAGGACAGTGATTCGGACAAATCAATTACACAATTATTTCAAAATTCATAATAGCTTGGCGAATATAAATGCCATGTGAACATAAACTGTTGAGAAATAAATCGAAAATGGGTATTGATGCTGGATTGAATATTAAAAGAGACTGCATTTACCAGCTGCTTTCAGTAAATTAGATTTTAATGGGAAATGAAGGCCGTATTGCTTATGTTGTCCACACGATGGCGCCACAGGATAAATACTAAATGTTTCAAGATATATTCAGAGACAAAGCAGTTGGTAAATGAAATCACTTTAATATTCAAATCCAGTTTATTTCTCAAGAGTTTATGTTCAATAGCCAATTTTGTCGAAGCTATTGTCATAGCCTAGGCTTTTTATTAGAACAGAAGACAGCAAGGGTCCATAGAAAATTGCTTGGTGAATAGAAACGAAAACAGCCATGTGAACATAAACCTTTGATATATAAATCGGAAGTTGATCATGATACTGGATTTTAATATTAAAGTAACTTTATTTATCAGCGGAGCACAGGATTCTGCCTTAGTTTCACTTTTAAATTTGTTAAAAATACAAGTGAATACATATATTGCATCTTTTCAAGTAAATTTTGACTATTATATGCACAACATGAAAATAGATAAGTTATATAGTGTCCCTTCTTTAATTTTTCAGTAATGTGTGATAATTTGAGAAATATGTTGTCAGTATTATTAAAATAAGATAAAATTTAATGGTATTTCTGAGATTATAGTTTTTGCATTATTAATATATTGGGCCTTATTGAAGTTTATAAATAATTTTTTTTTTTTTTTTTATGCACATAAATGAATTAGAAATATTAGATGAGTTTGAATGAGTTTAAATTTATTATAGAAATAGTTCATAGAAGCAAAGTTTGATTGAGTCTAATGAGATTTGGAGCTTGGCTCATCTGAACATCGTCTCAATTAAAGTCTATGCGATTTTTATGATTTTTTTTATTTATTTTTTATGAAAACCGTAAGTCCAATGAGTTAGAAAAGATACAGCACACCTCATCTGTTCAAAGACTTGAAAATGTTTCATTTATGTGCATGAATAAAAAAATAATAAATATTCATATTTTTTTTATGAACTTTCATAAAACCTAATATAGTAATTATGCAAAAACGATCATCTCCTAAATACCATTAAATTTGATAATATTTTAGTAGTATTGCCAATATATTTATTATCACACATTACTGAAAAAGTGAAGAAGGGACACTATGATAGTTATCTATTTTCATGTTGTGCATATAATAGTACTCACAAAAGGACTCATAATTTACTTGAAAAGATGCTTGTCCATTGTGTAACTGCATCATCTATGCAAACCATTGTGCTTGGACCCCTTATGATCACCTTGATTTAATCCGGATTGTTTCAGTTATCTTGTGTGTCGTTGCCCACAACACGATGGTGACAGGACTTTGAAATAGCAAACATGGGAAAATAGGCATAACTTATTTTGCATCCCGCTACACAACCCTGTCGTAGCTGTAATCATAGCCAAGGCTTTTTATTAGAAAAGAAAACAGCAAGGGGCCAAAAGGACAATGGAAAAAGACTGTTGCAGGTGTATTTTATTTATTTATTTATTTTTTGCAGCGGGGTACCTCAAGAATGTTGGGCACACAAGTACTGTGGCTCTTTTGCCCCATGGCCAAGCCAACATCAAAGTTAGTTCGCAAACTTTTAATTCTAGTTATTATTATTAATCTTCTGAGCCAAATTTTAAACACCATCTCCTCCTAGAGCTTTCAAGCTAGAACCACCAACCTCGGGTCAGACCTTCAGACTGGTCTGACTCGGTTTGCTATATCTTTTCTAACTGATCCGGATTATGGTTTTCATAAACCAGACTACCAAAACCACCTTAAATCCCATAGACTTTCATTGAGGGGGTGCAAACTTGTACAAAATAAGACTTATAATGTATTTAAGCTGTCTACTACCATAGCAAACCTTAAAAACTCTCTACTGAGAATACAGCTAAAACCAGCCTAAGCTGATCAGTTGCTTTGGCTAGTCTCCCAAGCTGGTTTTTAAGTGGTTTTGGCCACTGCGCCGCTGGTCTTAGCTGGGTTTTAGCTGGTTTTTACTGAATCCACTGGTTTTAGCTGGTTTTGGCCGGATTAGCATAGAAACATGCTAACAACATGCTAGTTACTCACTAATCGGGCTAGAAAGATGCCTTTAACATGGTTTTAAACAATCTGTGGTTTTGGTCACCGTCATGGTGGCCTTATGTGGTCTTAGCTGGTTTTAGCTGGTTTTCTTTACCGAATCAACTGGTTTTATCTGGTTTAGTATAGAAAAATGTTAACAACATGCTAGTTGATTGCTAATCAGACTTGAAACATACTTCTAACAAGGTTTAAAGTGTTTTTGGCTACTGTCAAGCTGACCTTAGCTGGTTTTCTTTACTGAATCAACTGGTTTTAGCTGGTTTAGTATAGAAAATTGAAAACAACATGCTATTTACTCACTAATCAGGCTAGACACATGGTTTTAAAGTGGTTTTGGCCACTGTCATGCTGGTCTTAGCTGGTTTCTAACTGAATCAACTGGTGTTACCTGGATTAGCATAGAAATATGCTAGTCAATTGCTAGTCATGCTAACAACTTGCTACTCACTTGTTAATCATGCTTAAAACATGCTAGAAACATGCTACAGACATGCTACTTATGCTAGCTACATGCTACAGACATGCTAGCAACATGCTAATCACTTTGCTAATCATGCTAACAACATGCTAGTCTCTTGTTAATAATGATAACAACATGCTAGTAGCATTGCTAATCATGCTAACAAAATGCTAATAACATGCTATTCACTTGTTAATCATGCTATTGACATGCTAGTCACTTGCTAATATCTTTGCTAATCATGCTAGCGACATGCTAGTTGCATGCTTATCATGCTGGCAACATGCTAGTCAAAAACTAATAATGCTAAAAACATGCAAGCGACATACTAGCAACATGGTAATCATGCTAGAAAAATGCTAGAAACATGGTCATCATGCTAGCAACATGCTAGTCACATGATAATCATGCTAGAAACATGTTAGTAACATACTAGCAACATTCTAATCATGCTAGAAACATGCTACCAAAATGTGAATCATGCTAGCAACTTGCTAACGACATACTAGCAACATGTAACCAGACTAGAAACATGCTAACAACATGCTAATCATGCTAGAAACATACTAGCAAAATGCTAATCATGCTATAAACATGCTAGCGACATGTTAGTCATTGGCTAATCATGCTAGAAATATGTTAGCCACATGTTAATCATGCTAAAAACATGGTAGCAAACATGTTAATAATGCTAAAAACATGATAGCAACATGCTTATCATGCTAGGAACATGCTAGTAACATGCTAGCGACATGCTAGTCACTTGCTAATCATGCTAGCAACATGTTAGTCGCATGATAATCATGCTATAAACATGTTAACAACATACTAGCAACATGGTAATCATGCTAGAAACATACTAGCATCATATTAGAAACATTCTAGCAACATGCTAATCATGCTAGGAACTTGCTAATCATGCTAGAGACATTACATTACAGACAATCATTAATCTTATTTCCTTATACATTTGTAATTGCTATGTAAATACACATACAGCTGTCTGATCAGCATTAAACTGTAAATACATCTATAAAAGTATCTTCAGACACCGTTTCTGTATCTCTGAATACTGATTTAATTGGTAACAGCCTATTGTCATATTATTCTAATGTTTTTGATGTTAAAATGTAACATTAATTATGACATACAAAAGGTAAAATGTAAAAAAAATAAAAAGCAACAACAACTGAAAATCAGGTTTAAGTATAAGTATCGTTCCACAGTTTAACTCGTTCTACAGCCGAGATCCAGAGAAATGAGAGCTGGAATCTTCTAGGAGTACTGCATTCATGAGAACAAGAGTCAGAACAAAACAGCAAAAGACACTGGAGCCTGAAGACAAGACAAGACAAGACAAGGTGAGTACACCTACTCGAGCTATTGGTAAGAGTTACAACAGTCTGGCAATGGACAGAGAAACACAGGGAATTATAAAGGGAAGAAATTAGAAGAACATTGAGAACAGGTGGCGAACAATTAAGGTTAACAACGGAAAAACAAGGAGGGCGGGGAAAACTCAAATCAAACAGGTAGAAGCAGTGAGCTGTCAACCCATCCAAACACACATTCACAACCCCAAAAGGCAGGTGATTAGCCCCAAACCCTGACACCGTGTGCCAAAGGACCAAAAGGCTCTGCCTCTGTATGGGTTGTCTCAAGAAATAAACACGTTAAGAATCTGTAGGACTCTTATTATGGTTTAAGGACTATTATTATGTTGTAATGTTTGGTTGACCAATCAGCGGAGGGGGGCGTTTCATTCCTGCCCCCATGTAGAGATCGAATATTCAAGTTGTTTATTTGTTTTCTGTCCCTGAACGTAAAAACGCTGAATGAAAACGCTGATGAATGAAAACGCTGATGAATGAAAAATGAAAAAAGTGAATTTTTCAGATTTCAATATTAAATTAAAAACGAATTATATGAATTATTATTTAAGTAACATGACCTTGTTCATCACAAGTTGACGTGAAACGTGTCCAGGTCCTCCACATACTTAAAGATGAATGAAAAAGGCATCCATTTTTTTATTGAGTACTTTTATATTTACTATTTTACAAAAATAATTACATTTACAATTTTACAAAAAAAAAAAATAATAATAATAATAATAATATATATTTATTTGATCCAAAATACAACAAAAATAGTAATGTTAAATATTTTTACAATTTAAAATAACTGCTTTCTAGTTTGAATGTATTTTAAAATGCAGTTTATTCCTGTGATCAAAGCTGGATTTTCTGCATCATTACTCCATATATTTTACTCCAGATATACAAAAATGTTAAAATTTGACTGTTTTTGTTGTACTTCGGATGTTGTAATGCAGGCTGGATGAGCAGAAGAGATTTCTTTAAAAACATAAAAAATCTTACTGTACAAAAACTTTTGACTGGTTGTGTTTAACAAAAGGGATGCCCCAAATATTATAAAGTCTGAGCAGCTGAATGATCAGATAAACAGTTCTTGACATGCAGTACACACACATACATACATAGACTACACAGAGAGATTCCTTGCTTTAATAGATCCTCCCTCCAGGTAGTTTTTGATGCATTCTGTTGATTTTTACTGTCCATCTGGAGAAAGGCAGGCCCTGTCACCTCCCCACAGAATAACCCATGATGACTCTGTACCACGCTGGATGCGGTTGATGATGCGGTTGCCCAACCAAATTACTGTGCATGGGTACTGCGCATTAAAGATGTCATATGTATGCGAGTGGTTTGTGTGTGTGCATGCGTGCGTGCATGTGTGGTGGTGGGGGGGCAGGTAGGTACATATATGTGGGAGGGATGAAGTGTGTGTGTCTGAGTGTGTGAGATGAGTGTTATGTGTTGGGTGCAGGGTATGAAAAAATATAATAGATTTTAGTGTCCCTGTAGCTCAAGTGGTAGATCATTGCATTATCAAGCGTTGGGGGCTTGATTCCCCGGGAACACATGATAAGTAAAAATTGATAGCCTGAATGCACTGTAAGTCGCTTTGGATAAAAGCGTCTGCTAAATACATAAATGTAATTTTAATTTCATTTTTAATATATGTGGTAAGTCTTGTGCCTTCTATCTATCTATCTGTCTCTCTATCTACACATATATGTATGTATATATGTATGCATTTGTGTGTGTGTGTGTGTGTGTGTGTGTGTGTGTGTACGCATATGTATGCATGCATGCCACGAATACATACATATATACATACATATATACATGTGTTGATAGATAGACCGCCCACCCCAACATAAAAACACTAATTTCACCCCCCCCCCACCCCGCTACACACACAGACACACATTTAGGTATATTTTTTGCTAGCTAAGCAATAACATGCCTGTATGAAGTTGAAATAAAAAATATTTACTGTTGTTTATGCACATGCACACAAACGACGCACACATTCTTAAAGTTGTCAATGTTTTAAGTAGTTAGTATAGACCAAAGATTGTTTATTTTTTTAGTTAATGACACTGCAAACAACAGTTTCTTTTTTACCGGTTGGCAAACAATACAAATTATCTTCTTATCGATGCTTCTTCCTGTTTCAAAATGAATGAGAATGTGACGTGTTTGACATGGGCGTGGTCAGTGACGTTACACTTGTGGGCTGGGTTTGATGTCCACCGCAGGCTGCAGCGAGACACTCCTCGGTTTGTTTTGAGCACTGACAGAGAGGAGATGAAGCAAAAGAAAAAGAGTGAGCGCGACACAGAGATGTTCTGAGTTAATTTGTGAATTAGTAGTGCACAAACCAGTGTGTTGATTGTGTCTTATGATTGTTTCCACAACAATAATAATAATAATTCATTACATTTATATAGCGCTTTTTCTTCTGAGGCCACAAAGAGGGTGCATTGGGCAAAATATTACTAATGCACGTTTATTCAAAGCATAAGAAAATATGACTGTGGAAAAAAAAAGTGCATAATATTTAAAATAATGTTTATAAACCAATTATAATGAAGTAGCTTAAAGTACTATAAACAAAACAGCACCATGTATGCATGCATAGTTGAATTCAAAGGGGTGAAAGCCAATAACACAGAGTACATTTTTCATTTAAACATGAGATGCAGTAGGATTGGGAAAACTCAACATAAAGTCTCAAGAAAGGTTTTTGAAAAAAAAACTGACCCCACCTTTATTTTAAATGGCTTTCTAGATGTGAGTGCAAGGGTAATAGAAGACGTCCCTCTATAGAAATGCGTGAAATATGCATTCTGTGTGATCTTCTCCACATTCTCTCTTTCTGCAATATTTTGATTGAACATCGCAGCACCGCTTCATCTAGTTGCTTCAACTGTATATGTTAACTAAAACATTCTAATGCATTGACACTTTTATATTGTCATTGCATCTCGTGCACCACTGATAAAGGGCAAAGTATAATTTGACCATCCGCATCAACAGCGCATGCATGAGGTGAATGATAATAGAAGTGGTACTGCTCGTCGAGCTCGTCCATCTTCTGAAAGCTGTGCGGATGAGGCTGTGTGAGACAGAACAGAACGCGGAATGTAAAATATACCCAAGGCGGGCCTTAAAGCTGCCTCCTTAACGGACACAACATTTTTGCATTTGAATGTGGATTTTTTTTATTATTCTACGAATATGCAAATTGTAGAATTATTGTTAGGAGGCCATGATGATAGGAGGCCAATGGGCGAATTTAGCCAGGATGTCGAGGTCACACCTCTACTCTTTTCGAAAGACATCCTGGGATTTTTAATGACCACAGAGTCAGGACCTCAGTTTAATGTCTCATCTGAAGGACGGTGCTTGTTGACAGTATACAGTAGTGTCCCCATCACTACATTGGGGCGCTAGGGCCCACACAGACCACAGGGTGAGCACCCCCTGCTGGCCTCACTAGAACCTCTTCCAGCAGCAACCTAGTTTTCTCAGGAGGTCTCCCATCCATGTACTTACCAGGCTCAACCCTGCTTAGCTTCAGTGGGAAACCGGTCTTGGGCTCCAGGGTGATATGGATGCCGGCTCATGAATGACTATTACCTTCAGCTCAACCTAACTAAGACAGAACTGCTGGTGGTTCCAGCTATCCCATCGTTTCATCAGAATTATTCTATACAGCTGGATTCGTCAACCATATCTCCTTCCAGGACAGCCAGAAATCTAGGAGTTGTGATGGATCATCAGTTAAGCTTCACAGACCATATTGCTACAACGACTCGGTTGCAGATTTGCCCTATACAACATTAGGAAGATTAGACCCTTCCTATCAGAGCAAGCCATCCACCTTCTTGTCCAAGCTCTTGTTCTCTCCAGACTGGACTATTGTAATGCTCTCCTGGCGGGCCTTCCTGCATATACTATCAAGCCTCTACAACTGTTCCAGAATGCAGCAGCGAGGGTTGTCTTCAATGAGCCAAAAAAAGCTCATGTTACTCTTTTCCTCATCAGGTAACACTGGCTAATAGTAGCCACTCGCATCAAATTCAAGCCAGGTACTGATGCTTGCCTACAAGACAACCACTGAATGCTGCATACGTGATGGCGCCGAGGTATGGCGCCATAAGGGCTCTTTTGTGTGCTGTCTGATTTTTATTTGTTTTTGTCTTTGATGCACTTGCCACTTTAAGCTATGGCCGCAAGACACTGTTGAGGATTCGTGAGGAAGTTTGTGGATTGTCATTTGTCAATACTGGTGTGAGGTGTGCTGATTTCGATGTGTGCCCCACTCGAGGCAAGTCGGGCCGAGGAGTCGGGCCGCGGAGGTCGGGAGCAGAGAGAAAGGACTGGGCGGAGGTATCGCTACACATGCCGTACATTTGAACCCCTGAGCGGGGACATTACAGGCTACCAGCGGCGGAAGCGAAGACACCGAGGGAAGCGAGGGGGGTTGCTTGTGAAACTGCTCAGCCGCCAGTCGAGGATCCCGCTGCCGTCCATCTACCTGCCGAATGTTCAGTCATTGCCAAATAAAACAGAGGTTCTGCTGAGTCGTATTAAGGCCCAGCGTGAGGCCTGGGACAGCTCCATGTTCTGCCTGACAGAGACGTGGTTATACAGCGGCGTGCCGGATTCTTCTTTCCAGCCGCCGGGCTTCTCTGTCCACCGCTCGGACAGGGTGAAGGAGCGCACCGGGAAATCGAAGGGTGGAGGTGTGTGCTTTTTAATTAACGATCTTTGGTGCACGGATTGTGTCATCGTGAACAAAACTTGCAACGTTAACTTGGAATGTCTTATTTTGAAATGCCGCCCTTATTATCTCCCACGGGAGTTTTCGGTAATGTTCCTGTGTTGTGTTTATATACATCCGTGGGCGGACATTTCTGTTGCCTTGAGTGAATTAAGTGACATTGTACACAAATTTGAGGTTATAGTAGCTGGTGATTTTAATAAGTGTAATTTTAAAACTGTCTTTCCCAAATACTATCAGCATGTTAAACTTCCAACTAGGGGAGCACATATCTTGGATCACTGTTACAGTAATGTAAAATCTGCTTATCAATCTAGTCTTAGACCAGCTTTTGGAAAATCAGATCACTCTTCTGTGTTACTTCTTCCTAAATATATACAGAGGAGTAAACAATCAAAACCTTCGTCATGTATTGTTCAGTGCTGGACGAAGGACAGTGAAGTAAAATTACAGGGATGCTTTGATGCTACTGATTGGTCTGTGTTCCATTCAGAAAACTTGGATGAGTATTGTGATGCAGTGACTGGGTATATCAACCTCTGCATTGATTGCTATGTTCAAAAAAGGTGATAAAACGGCATGCTAGTCAGAACCCGTGGTACAATGCGGATGTAAATAGGAAAATACAACAGCGGGCCATGGCTTTTAAATCTGGTAATGCTGTTGCTTATAAGTTGTCCAGATACTCTTTGGAGCGGTCTATTAAAGCTGCTAAACGAGGCTATGGAGCTAAGATAGAGGGACATTTCACGGAGGCAGACACTCGACGTATGTGGCAAGGGTTAATTCTATCATCGCTTGGAAACCTAAAGGAGGGTCTATCATTAATGTTGATCCATCCTTGCCAAACGAATTAAATGAGTTTTATTGTCATTTTGAAACTGGATATGTTGAACCTGTTGTTTTTTTCGGCTTGTAATGAGCAGAGTTTTACCATAATTCAGGAGGATGTCCAGAGGATCTTGTCCAGGACGAAGGTTAGGAAGGCACCTGGTCCGGGTTGTATTCCTTCTCGTGTCCTTAAACTGTGCTGCGAGCAACTTGCTCCAGTTCTGACTGATCTTTTTAACGTCACTTGGGAAGTGCACTGTTCCAGTTAGTTTTAAAAGATCAATCATAATTCCAGTGCCCAAGAAGACACCTGTGACGTGTTTGAAGGACATCTGTCTTGATGAAAACCTTTGAGCGGTTGGTGTTGGACTTTGTTAGAGATCAAATCCCTATGTCTGTGAACCCACTACAATTTGCATATAGGAAAAACAGAAGTGTTGAGGATGCCATTTCCTTTGCTTTGAACTCTGTCTATAAGCATCTTGATGCACATAAATCATATGCTAGAATGCTATTTATAGACTATAGTTCAGCTTTTAACTCAATGGTCCCAACAAAGCTCTTTCACAAATTTAAATGTCTTGGACTCGATGATGCCATTTGTAAATGGATTTAAAATTTTGTTCACATTGTATACTCATGACCTTGTAGCATCCTATGATAATAATATGATAATCAAATATGCCGATGATACAACTATCATTGGTCTGATTAGTTCAAACGATGAATCTCAGTATCGCGAGGAGGTGGAGAATGTTGTTCAATGGATGAAAAAAAACAACTTGCTTTTGAACACTTCAAAAACGTGAACTTGTTATTGATTTTTGTCACAACAGGAATCAGTTGCCTATTACTATCAATGATTCTGATGTGCAGATTATTGTGAAATGTAAATCTTTGGGTGTGACTCTTTCTCATGACTTGAACTGTAGCTCTAATACGACTAGCATTGCTAAGAAAGCGAGACAGCGCCTCTTCTTTTTACGTAGGCTTCGAGAGTTTACACGAAATAATAAGATTCTTTTTCATTTTTACTATTGCGTAATTGAGAGTGTTCTAACTAGTTGTATTACTTTGTGGTTTGGTAATCTCACCTCGAAAGAGAAGAAGGCTTTGAACAAAGTTGTTCGCTCAGCCAGCAGGATCATTGGCTGCCATTTAAACAGTTTCTTTCCCCAAGCTGTAATCATTTTAAACAAAGCACTTTAAATAAGTCAATTTAAATTTATGTGTGGTTTCTATTGTACAGCATTTTACTTTTGAGCTTTTATGTGGCATCTGCTTGTCTGTTTTATATCATGTCCTTTATGTGTCTGACATTGTACTTTGAGCTTCTTGCACATCTTTTCCAATGTGGTTTTATACTGCAAATGGCTAATAAAGTGAACTGAAGTGAACTGAACTGAACTGGCATGGCACCATTATACCTAAACTCACTAGTTCAAACGTATGCACCCTCCATAAGCTTGCGTTCTGCAAGTGAATGATGCCTTGTGGTGCCAAGAAGTTCAAAATCACAGACCTTTTCCTGGACTGTGCCCAGCTGGTGGAATGACCTCAATTTGAACAGTCTTTTTTCACAATTATATAGTTGGGTAATTATAGGCTTCTGTATATAAATTGCAAGCATCAGAGAGCTGCTATGGAAACTTTCAAATGTGTGCTCTCATTTTACTTTCACTTTTGAGATTCATGATCACAAGACTCTATACTATGAGCTGCAGTACTTACCACACATTTTACAAGATTGAAATTTTGTCATTGGTGCTCATGATCTGCAAATATATTCGTCATCGTTCCTCAAGCCTTCATTACTCTGGTAATGTGTAAAGTAAACTTTCATGTACTGGCTATCGTTAGCAAACGGCTAAAATTTTAGTGGCTCCATAGAAAGCTTTATTTGTTTCATGCTTCAGGCAAACCCCAGCATGGTGGATAACTAAGCAATTAAATTTGTGAGGCACTGTAGGCTCTGAACAACAACAACATAATCACAGCAATGCCAAACACAAAAGTACAATAGAACAGGACAACACAGCAGACTACACTGGTCACTGTATGTTTCATACTGTTGACTCTGTAGTGATGCAATCAGAAAAATCTGAGGAAAAATATAGCTGACATCAGACAAGCATCAATATTTAACTGAGAGAATGATGTGAAAGAGGAAGTACAAGAGAACAAATAAATAGTTTGCATTAAGACGCATTACTAAGAATTTCTAGCTGATGGTGTCAAGATGGTAAATCAATCAATAAATTACTACATTCTTCGCAATTGTGAGGCATAAATGTGTGTTTGGGACAAATACATTTCTAAGCTTAATTTAACTGCTTTAAGTATCATACAAATACATACATATTTAAGCTTTCAAATGAACCCATATATGGGATGATATTATATAAGGAAGGCAATGTAAATGAAGCATAAACATTTTTTAACATGATTTTGGACCAGTGTCCGGGTCTGCAGAGTTTATAAAGATTTTTTATTTATTGTTTTTTTTTTTATCTCTATTCTCAATCCAGTTTTTCTCAGTTGCTTTGACAATAAAATTCATTACTCAAGCCAAATTTCACAAACAGAAAACAGATTTTCTAAAATATTTCTCAGAACTATTAAAGCTATTCTTGTGTTTCACAACTCTATTCAGCATTTGACACCATGGGCCCTATCTTGCACCCAGCGCAATTGACTTTGTACACCGACGCATGTGTCATTCCTATTTTGCACCTGCGCAAAGCGCGCTTTTCCCTCCACAGAAGCACGTCGCTAAACTAGTAAATGAACTTGCGCTCCCTGGGCGGTTCAGCGCAAAAAAGGAGGCGTGTTCCGGCGCAAACAATCCCTGGTGCTATTTTGCTGTTCCATTAAACAATTGCGCCACTGACCAGAAAAAACCTAGTCTAAAGTCAGTGGCGTTTTTAAGGGCGCATGCTTGACCATAATGTATAGCGTGCACAACGCGCATACACTTTGCTCATGTAATCTACACAGATGCAACAGTTATTTTTGCAAATCATAAATTGTTACACTAAAAAAATATTAACACATGAGATGACGGAAATCATTGTGGTGTGCCACGAAGATGTGAAAAAATAGGCATAAATCTAGCTTACAAATTATTCAGGCTAATTGTAGTAATTAAGGATCAGACCTGTTTGAGGTCATATATGTATATAAGGACATCTGACAAATTGGTTTGTCCGTCAAGAACCAGGAAAAAAAAAATCGATGAAACAATTGTGGCTATTTCCTCCCACGCCTGTTTAACCGACGCTATTTTGGGTGGGTTTCTCCCATCCCCATACAACACAACTTCTCTGTCTTTCACTGCTCTTACAAGAACATCAGTCTCCTCGGCTGTGAACCGCTCCTGGCGTGCGCCTGGTAAATACGCCATAATAATAGCAATCCATAATGGAACTTGCGCACCTGCTTTTAAAGGGAATGTTGGATGACGCTCTGATTGGTTTATTTCACGTTACGCCCAAACCACACCTATGAATAATGAAGCCACTTCAGACCAACCCATTTTAGATTTCCGCCGGGCGCAAGAGCCATTTATCCCGCCGGGAAAATAGCAACAGCGCCGAGACCCGCCCACAAAGTTACTTGCGCTTTGCGCTTTGACACTTGCGTTTCAGATCGTTAAAATAGGGCCCCATGTCTTCCTGTTCAGTAGTGTTCACAAACCATTAATGCCACCAAAGCCTGTAGTTCTCACCATGTGAACGCTAACATGCAGCATTTTCACACTGCAGTCAGAACCACAGGATGAGTAAAAAAAAAGAATCACATGTGAAGTCATTGGCTATGAATACAACAACAACAACAACAAAGAAAAAAAAACAGAAACAACTCAAGAATTGTTTAAAATTTGTATAGTCTTCTTTTTAACGCCATACTAACTGTAATAATTTAAGTTGATTACAGTACCATTTTGTTCCAAAGAGCAAAATACTTGAAGCTTGACATGTAAAACCTGATTCACTAAAGAAAGAGGTCAAGGTTCATTGGCTTTTACTGTGACACTGTGAAAATGTTTTACTTAGGCCTGTTGCGATACATAAATAAATATCTAGTAGCGATTATTTGATCTAACCGTGGTTATTTCAGACAACCGTGATTATTGTGCTTTTATACAACACAACACAAGAGGGAGTCATACACCAAAAGAAACAGAATATTTAAGTAAATTTAAGTTTACAGAAATTACAGCACAGTAAAAATCTCTCTTCAAGATGATGTTTTCCTATTATAATACTTGATGTGTAGATAAAGGTCTGGGGGTTTGTATAGCGTGGAATGCTGGACCAGCTTTATACCCTAACCAGGGTGCTGGAGGGTTCATGGGAGTTTCTCCAACCAGTACACATGTGTTTTGTGGATCTGGAGAAGGCATTCGACCGTGTCCCTAGAGGCCTCCTATGGGGGGTGCTCCGGGAGTATGGGGTATGGGGCCCTTTGTTAAGGGGCTGGCCAGTCCCTGTATGACCAGAGCAGGAGCTTGGTTCGCATTGCAAGCTGTAAGTCAGACTTGTTCCCGGTGCGTGTTGGACTCCGGCAGGGCTGCCCTTTATCACCGATCCTGTTCATTATTTTTATGAACAGGATTTCTAGGCGCAGCCAGGGGCCGGAGGGCTCTCGTTTTACCCATCAATCTACGTTCCTACTCTCACCTATGGTCATGAGCTGTGGGTCATGGAAGAAGATGGATGGAAGGATGGATGGATGGATTTGTATAAAAGTGTAATGTATTCAAGTGTGATACGTCGTGATGTAAGAGTGTAACATAAAAAACCACGTGACATGTAAGAACAGAAAGGTAGATAAAGCTTGATAGTTCTAAAAGCCATAGCATGTCGTCTCATTTATTGGTTATAAAACAACAATACATAGTTTTGCACACAGAAACATTATTAGAAGCTCTTATTTGTCTCATGATACCTATCTTATTTTAAATGTATTTTGTAAGAATACAAATAGTTAACAGAATAAACATGTTTAAATTGTATAATGTGCATCAAAGATTTTTTCCAAGATATGTTTGGCTGATAAATTATACAGTCAGCTAGTTTAATTTCATAGCTGTTCTGTAAACTTAACTGACTGTGTTTACATCAGTTCTGCATCATTAAATTATTTGGAGATGCAATTGCATTAAACCGCAGCAGGACAAACAAACACAAAGCAAACGTGAAAGTCTGTCAGTACGTGAGTTTTGAGCATTTAATACTTACTGCATTCCAGACGGCAGAAATTAAATCATGTCTAAAGTAAAACACTGAAATAACGGCGGGTGGATGCACACACATGTATGCATGTATGTATACATGCATACACACACACACACACAGACCTGTGTGGGTGTGTATATATATATATATATATTTATTTCTCACCCCCAAAAGGTCATCATCAACAAATAACAGGCCTTCAAGGGATAGTTCACCCAAAAATTATGTCATTAATGACTCACCCTCATGTCGTTCCAAACCCTTGAGACCTCCATTTATCTTCAGAACACAGATTTTGTCCAAGAGCTCTCAGTCCCTCCATTGAAGCTGTGTGTACGGTCTACTGTCCATGTCCAGGAAGTTAAGAAAAACATAATCAAAGTAGTCCATGTGACATCAGAGGGTCAGTTAGAATATTTTGAAGCATTGAAAATAATTTTTGGTCCGAAAATAGCAAAAACTACGACTTTATTCATCATTGTCTTCTCTTCCGTGTCTGTTGTGAGAGAGTTCAAAATGAAGCAGTTTGTGAAATCCTGTTCGCGAACGAATTATTCGATGTAACCGGATCTTTTTGAACCAGTTCACCAAATCGTTTTAAACGTTTCGCATCTCCAATACACATTAATCCACAAATTACTTAAGCTGTTAACGTGTTTAATGTGGCTGACACTCCCTCTGAGTTCAAACAAACCAATATCCTGAAGTAATTCATGTACTCAAACAGTACACTGACTGAACTGCTGTGAAGAGAGAAATCGAGCATCGCGTTAGTTCAGTCAGGTCATGTTAGTCATGCTTGCATCAGCTGACAGTCAGCTGTTCCTGACGTGTACCAATCTAGTCTTGACACCTATCACCTGCAGTCTATTTAAATTCCCATTATTCAGTGTCTCTCCATCATACCTGTCAAGTATCCCGTTTTGGCCGGGAAAGTCACGTATTTTACCCTTCTTTCCCGCCGTCCTCCCGTATTAATATTTTCCCGTAAATCTCCCGTATTTTTTTTTTTTTTTTTTTTACCTGCGTTATTAATAAAATAATAATAATAAAAACATTTCCAATCTGAGCTCTGTCACTAGTCTCGCGATTACTCCCACCTGTAGTAGCCTGTCGCGAGGGGTGTGTGAGGTCAGATGACATGAGTTATAACGTGGGAAAAACAACAACAACAAAAGAAAAAACAGAGACGGATGATGGATGCTACAATAGAGAGTGAAGGCACACCTGCCAAAAAACCAAAACCCATGTGTAAATACCGTGATAAATGGGACAGCGAATTTACTTTTTTTAAAGAATGCAAAGTCTGCAACAAATTGGTACAACAACTCACTAAAAGAGTAAAAGAAAAGTTATGTGAAATGAAAAGAAAATCTGTTAAAGAAAAGCAATATGAAATGAAAAGAATGTGTGGAATTAAAATAAAATGTAAATGTAAAGACATCAATGTTAAATTAACAGAAAATATGCAAATAAGCCTTTAAATAAATGCTCTTCATATATACCCTTTTGTGTTTTAATTTGGGCTATAACACCTGTCTTAAAATGTAAGGGATACTGGAGCTTTGTTGGGGTGGTGGGACTGCTCGCAATGGGCGCTGGAAAATTTCCCTTATTTTCAAATCCAAAACTTGACAGGTATGCTCTCCATCGCATCGCTGCTTGCAAATCAAACTGTTGCAGTTTGTTTCAGAACATCTGAAATCCGCATCTAAGATAAGTGAATGCTTTTTAATCCATATCGCTGTGTATATTGCCTGGTGGTTAACATGGTTTTGCATCGTTTGCAGGAACGAATATTAAGCATATTTGCAGCAGCATTTATACATCTGTGTTCATACGCCTGGAGCAATACACATCTAGAGCATGCAATCGCTCTAAGGACACGCCGATAAGGCCATGAGAAAGGGTTAAACGAGACCGGCATTCTCGTGTAAGCGTTTCAATGGGGGTTCGCTGTATTTAGCAGCAAAATATCAATGTCACTGGTGTTTATTTCTAAGGTTAATGTCACATTAACTGTGTTTCAGATGCACGCAGCTTCAAAAGCAGGCATTTATTGCTCTATGGCTTCTATACATAGGGTTATAAGAACGTGACAAAAATAGCCACGTTTATATGTATTTTATTTTCTTTATCCAGATTTAAAGATTCGGTGGACCACATGAGACGTTATCTAATCCGATGTGGTGTTTACACATGCTTGTGCTCCGATTTTGGGACATAAGTGGCTATGATGACATGTAAATTATCAAAAAAAAAAAAAAAACGGAGTCGCATTAATATGTTTAATAGCTGCTCGCACTTGCTTGGAATTAACAGACTAATACTGAACCTCTAGTTTTCATTCGTGTGCTCAGTGTGTATGTGATCGTGTTCAGGCCACATGACTAAGGCCGTCTTCTATCGTACTACTGGTGTGGTCGGGCCCATTAAGTGTATACCCACTTGTTTTGTTGCTTCGCAAAATCTGTAATTTACTATCAGGAATCGTTCCCTTTAATGGTGTACCATACAGTTGAGAAACTAGTGATTCTTTGTTGTAATTGGTGCATTATCAGTTCTGTCATCCAGGGACGGACTGGGACTAAAAACCGGACTTTGACTAGGCCCGGCCCAAAGCAATTGGCGCGCGGAACTTGACAACAACAACAATAACGCCTGGCATGAGTGTCACAAGACTTTAACTGTGGCTCCTGAATCTATACCATCCTTGGGGCGCTTAAAGTAATTTAAAGTTGAGCTGGTCTTTCTCTGCTCTTGGTCTAAGCTCAACCAGAATAAACAAATGATGAAATGGATTTAAAGGAAAAAAAAACGGTTTTATTCCAAGATAGCATGGAATAGATTATAAAATATGATGTTATAACAGCATATTATACAATCTATTCCATGCTGACTTAAAATGAATTTATTACTTGATAATCTTAATTAATTTATGCAGTAATTAATCTTAGTGCACAAATAATGTCACATCTAAATGAAAATACACCATTACAAATGTACCTTCTGTATTCAAATCTTCAAAGTTTGTAAGCATTAACTGTAACGTTACCAACATTTTAAAAAGTAAAAGCACAACATATTTCTTAATATAAGCTACTGCATGTGGCAGTTTATAGCTAAAATGTTGAAACTTATCTGTTTTAACTACTGTAATCATTAAAAATGTAGCAACCTGAATATCACTTCCTAATTTCATCTCTAGCAAGTAACTCTCTTTCTCCTCTCATGTTCCATACTTGGATCTGGATCTGCCTGTGGAACCAGCTCATCTTTCTGTCCCTCATCACTGGTGGCATGTTGCTGCATAACTGTCTGGCTCACTTCTTAAATGCTGCTAATATTTAACTGCGAGGTGCTGCTGCTGACTATGCTGCAATATTTCAGAATCTAAATTCTGCAGTTTTTTTTCTCTCGCAATCGTCTTCTCAGCCCCACCCTTTTCTTTTTCTGTTTTTTACCCGCGGCCGCGTTATGCATATTGTTTGTTTATTTCTATGCTTCTTCAATCGAAAGTCTTTGCTGATGGTTTCTTCCTACTCTTCCACTTCTTCTTCTCCTTACTTACATTTGAACTCAATTGAGACAAGTGAAGCCCATTTTTAGCGTTTTTTAGCACTTCCGTTTCTGACGCGCAGACTCAAACGAAGCTTGACGACGTCAGCAACCTGTCTGACAGATGTACATCTTCTAGTAGCTGTGCGTGCAAACTGCCATCGTTATTCTTGCAGAGATGGCGAGCTTGAGCGAGGAGTTCTTTGTCATGAGTGAGCAGAAGTATTCTGATTAATTATTTTGTATAGTATTTTAAAATGTAACGTCAGTACGCCATATTAAGTTAATTGCCTGCAAGCTTCTCCTCCTGTCTGTACGGTAATGCGACAGAGAGTCGAGTGGTTATGACGCAATCGTTAGCCTATTTTTTACAAAAACTGTTTATACGGGGCCATAATGTAAAATAGAAGGTAATGGAGCCCTTTATACATTGTCGTGTATCTTTAGAAATAAATAATGGACAAACTGAGTGCCTCAGATGTAAAGTTATTCGCTGTCAAAGTGACGCCAAAATGAATGGGAGTCAATGGGAATGCTAACGCAAGTGAAGTTCTGCTACAAGATGGCAGCCCCCAGCCGACTTCAACTTCCGGTCGACTTCCTTGCCGTCTGCCACGGCCCGAACGTAAAAGAAAGAGTGCAGCTGGCATCCAACTTAAACATGCATTGCTGCCACCTACAGTACTGGAGTATGAAACAGATTAGTGGGGAAAAAAACAACAACAGGTGATGACTGCGTGCGTGGTGGATGGTGGGGTGGCCCGCCGGCCTCCCTGGAGTACCGGCCATTCTGTGATTCTCCAGATCACACAGATGGCCAGTCCGCCCCTGCTGTCATCTCACATTTCTCCGCCCATCATCTACTGAGTGCGCGAGTCCGCTGCAGCGAGAGAGCTCCGATCAAATGCCATCGGGAGCACCGGGACATTTCTGGTCCGGTTGAGTGAGAGCTGATCGCCGAAGCGAGGGAATTCTCCCCCACTTTAGGCACCGTTTCTAAATTACACCAAACTGCAAAAAAGTGTGAGGCGGCGCTACGCACTGCATCCGCCAGCTGAATGCCAGTCTTCCGCGCAGCGCTGCATTTGCGCAACTATGTAAAGTGATAAACCGCTTCATCCATTCAGATGTTACACAGAATTATTGATACTGTCGTGTCGCGTGACACATGAGAACATTAAAGGTTCTGTAATGTTGCTGGCTGAAAAGATCCAGAATAATGTTAATGGCATGAAGAGGAAAATTGGAAAACACCAAGGCATGTAAATTCAGAAAGGGGAAATGGAAGCTTTAGCCTAAGTTCTGCCAGGAAGACTCAATCACTTCGTCACTAATTACCTTCATCATTATCCAATCACGTCCTTATACTCCTGTATAAAAGATCGTACTTATACATGTTTGAGTTTGCAGATGCCGACGCGACAACAACCGCAGATTCCGACGCGATTGTTCCTTGCTCAAGCTGTTGAGTTTATTTATTTACTTGCTATAGTTAAGTTCGTGTCCCGCAAACTATCTAGAGCTTGACGTTCCTCTAAGATGCACACGGGATCGTTGGCTTAGCTCGTGTCGCGGTGATTATCTGCAGTCGTTCGTATTGGATGATATACAAGCTTTTTCAGCAGGGGATGTGAAACATTGGCGGAGTTCCGTGTGCTTTCCAGGGTTGCCAGGTTTTCTCAAACTGCCAGTTACTACTAAAAAAAAAAAATAGCCCAATCGCGTTCAAAAAGGATTTATCGGTAGAATTCACATCAAGGGGCTATATATATGACATTACTGGGGTCACCTCAAACCCCGGACAGAAATAGCAACCCTCTAAAAAAAAAAAAAACTTTGGTTTCAATCAACAATTATTCATCTGTACGCTCACGTGAACCTGCAGGAATGAAGTCTCTCCGGACCAGCAGACAGAATCAAGGCTGCCAGTCTCTTTCAGCATCTCGCCTCCATTTCTTCATCAGTCTACAGCATTATAAGTATCATTTTGTTCTATGCACTTGTGGCGCCTCGGCATTACTTTTATTCTCTGCAAGGATTTATACTCGCACGTTCAAATAAAGCACTGGGCGTTTTCGTGCTTGTTTATCTAGCAGACTCGCACTGCATAATTATTAGTATGATGATCATAGTGCATGCAATGTTCTGAATAACTCCTTCGTAATGAGGCACTTTAAGGCTCGTAATAAACGCTACCATCTTTTATATTGATAAATATTGTTCGCATTTCTGTTAAAAAATATGATTTGTCTAGCACACTTAAGATCGTTGTTTTTCCTATGCTTTAATCTTTGTTTATTCAGTCATTGTTTCATTTGCATCTATTCCTGAAATGTTTCATACTTGAATGGGATTCTATGGTTGCAGATGCAGGGAACCGCTGCTCTCACCACCTCTCTACATGGCTTACTCTTGGACTAGCGCTATTATGAACAATGGATCTACCAAGCTGATGCGTATATGGACCCTTTCATTTGAGTTGTAGGTAAGATTCGGCTCAATGCTCAGCAGACATCTTAAGTCCACGTGACACGAAGTTGCTGCTGACCTTATTTCAGAGTAGTGACATATCTCCAGTTTCACTAGTTCACGCTTACATATAATTAGCTGAGGTATGGTATGCGTATTTGGCGTGCTGTCCGGGGAAGGGCTCCGAGCTCGGGAATTGCCCGAACCTAGAGTACCCCCCCTTCCCCGTATATTGTAAAGTGAACTTGAAGTGAGGAGATGGGGTGGAGGAGGGATGCTGATAAACCGTCAATGGATAGAGGTAAGTCAGCGATATTTATACTGTGGGATTGATTACTTGATTGTGGTCCACCTGTGATGATTAGGCTAAGTATCTGACGCGCTCCTCCCGAATCTTCATTGATAATTACATTTCACTAGTTCACGCTTACATATAATTAGCTGAGGTATGGTATGCGTATTTGGCGTGCTGTCCGGGGAAGAATTGCCCGAACCTAGAGTACCCCCCAAAAAGGCAAATGTACAAGAGGACAGCCGCCAGTTTAAAGAATGCCCCCCCCAAAAAAGCAGAGTACTGGCGGGGGCTGATTTGGTTTGAGAAGTCATCTCATTGGCAGGCTGGAAGGGCCTACGTACTCCGGAGGGAGCGAGTTGGGAGAGTAGGCCCTACCAGCTGCAGCTAGTGAACTACGTGGTTGTTGGCACCCGGTCGCTAGGGCTCGGGCCGATGCTCAACTGGAGCTTTTTGGCGTTGGAACGGTGAGCCCTACCGGCCGATGAGGAGGAGCAGCGTGGTTGTGGTGCCCGACCGGGAGGACCCGAGTTGCCTCGACCGGAATAGGTCACGGTGTCGGCGTACGGGCCCTACTGGCTGATAGCCCCTGCTATTCAGTGGGTGAAGGGCCTAACGCTGACCGAGAGGGCCCATGAAGCCTCCGTCAGGAGATTGAGACTCAGGATGACGGACGTCTGGGTCCTCTCGGTTTGGCAGATAAAAAGCATTTGGGCTAGCCGACAAGGAGGACTCTGGCAACATCCGAAGGGAGATCCCGACTCACGGCATCGGATGGATGAGACTCACTTGCGGCTGGCAAGCATAGGCCCGTCCGGGAGACTCTCGCCAGACGTCTGAAGGGAGCACACGCGACAGACGGGTAAGCCTCGGCGGACGGGGAGGGTTGGAAAGGAAAACCCGACTGGGAGGACTCTCGCAGCATCCGATGGGGCCTCTAACTCAGAACATCGAACGGGTAAGCCTCGCCAGACGGGGTTAAAAGATGTGAGAGGTGGCCAGGAGTTTTTGACCATGCAGGTGCACGAAAAGAGCCTATGGAATCGCCCATAATCAAAAAAAAATATATACTTTCGGACGTACTGATACACTGGTATTAAGTATAAATACTATATTTAAATACTGCTAGTTCATGTAGTCGGCACTACGATCATCTCGCTTGTCCAGTGAATTTTTTTTTTTTTTTTTTTTTTTTTTATTATTATTATTTTTTATTATTATTTTTTGATTTTTTTTTTTTTATAAACCTGCGGGCTCACATCGTCCTTTGAGGGCACGGGCGAGCGGGAAATGCAGTGCTGAGATGGGATAACGGAGCGGTTTGATAGCCGAATTAAGGTAGGCCGCCTAATGATTATTATAAAAAACGTTGGTTGGAGAATGGGCCTAATATCGTCTTGGCTATTGTCGATACATGATGCTATCACCACAACCTCGGATGCATGGCATGCCTTTAGGCAGAGGTGATGTGTGGTATATATATATTTTTTTTTATATATATATATATATATATATATATATATATATATATATTTAGGTGTAGGAAAGGCTCCTGCGGGAGCAGACGCTACTACAGCAGTGGGGAGAACGGGAAAGGCTCCTGCGGGAGCAGACACTGCTACGGCAGTGTGGAGGTAGATGAAAGGCTCCTGCGGGAGCAGACACTGCGCGGCATTGAGGAGGTGTAGGAAGGCTCCTGCGGGAGCAGACACTGCGCGGCAGTGAGGAGGTATAGGAAGGGCTCCTGCGGGAGCAGACACTGCTGCGGCAGTGGGGAGAACGGGAAAGGCTCCTGCGGGAGCAGACACTGCTGCGGCAGTGGGGAGATACGGGAAAGGCTCCTGCGGGAGCAGACACTGCAGCGGCGGTGGGGAGATATGGGAAAGGCTCCTGCGGGAGCAGACACTGCAGCGGCGGTGGGGAGATACGGGAAAGGCTCCTGCGGGAGCAGACACTGCAGCGGCGGTGGGGAGATACAGGAAAGGCTCCTGCGGGAGCAGACACTGCAGCGGCAGTGGGGAGATACATGAAAGGCTACTTGCTTCGGCTGCTGTAGATGTTGGCAGCTTAGCAATTTGTTGCCTGATTTGACGATTCCTCAGGCCTTGTCCACCTTATTATGTTCCTGTTGGAAAAGCATCTTTCCTCTCATTTGGCCTCCGGGCTCTTTAGACGGACTCCCGAGCGGATACATTTGGAACGCTGTTTTCACGTTGTATTATGGACTGTGGAAACAGAGGCTTTTGGAAACGATTGAGCATGTTTAGTCTTGTAAGGCGTTGTACCGAAAGACATGATTATAGCAGTAACGTTAACCCCTTACAAGACACCCCCCATTTTTGGCATGGAGGCAGAAATTATATACCCAAAATAAAGATGTTTCTGTTCATGATTCTTTCTGACTAGATCCATGATCAACATTTGTCCACGAGCTAACACTTTGACGTTTACCGTTCAGGAATAGGAATAGTTTTCCTGACATGATGGAAAATTAAGCACTGGAATTATGTTTTATCGAAATATTGGTCAAATATAAAAGCCAAAGTCTTTGGACTTCAATTGATGCGCGGTTTATCCAGATCAAGTAAGAGAGTGATGTTTAACGTGCTGTGAAAACGAAACATAGACTGGGGCCGTTGGCGATGCTTGCAGCAAATGGGTTAACAGCAGTTATGTGCTATTCGCTTCCAAGTGGTTTCTAAAGAGATTTACTTTCCGGTTTTCCGTATTACGGTCCTTAAAAGGCGATGGTAATTTTACTCACGCTTGCTATCCTGCATCAAAACACGAGGGCAGATGCGTTTTAGATCAATTTTGAGTGATCACGCCAGTGAATGGTAAAATAGGTCCCTAAATGATTTGGTCCTACCAGAAGACTTGCATGGAAATGAAAATTTTAAATTAAATAAAGCATTTAGCAGGCGCTTTTATCCAGAGACTTAAGTTTTTTTTTTTTTTTGAACTTATGTCTGTATCATTTCGGCGAGGTTAAAACGTGCGCGGTAAGGCGAATGTAACAATACTAATAATAATAATAATAATAATAATAATAATGCATTTTATTTGTAGGAACAAACGCCAAAAGCAATACAAAAATTCATTAAAGACAGACAGTCTTGAATAAATGTGACTTAATCAACTTTTTAAAATTGCCCAACATAGGTGCATATCTGACGTGTAGAAGAACTACATTCCATAGCTTAGGGGCTTTATCTTTCCCCCATGGTCTTTAGCTCACATTATGGCTGGTGAAGTGAAAGAGAGTTAGTAGAGCGAAGAGAGCGTGATGGAATATCAGGACTGATGAGTTCACAAAGATACTCAGGTGCAGTCCCATGAAGTTCCTAGTATGTTGAGATAAGAATTTTAAAATCAATTCTCACATTTACGGGAAGCCCGTGTAATTGTGAAAGAACCGGTGTAATGTGTTCGCGAGGAGAAATACAAGCGTGCGGCAGAATTTGTATATACAGAAGCTTGCTCAACGATTTAGCTGGAAGGCCTGAGAACGAGGCATTACAATAATCTAACCTAATGCCTTTGGCTTCGTGGTTAAAAAGTGGCATCATCATCCGACGGAACGGTGTATCTGTAGTCCAAATATATGCGGGATCCACACCCCGGATCAGCGGGTGGCGGCAATGCACCTTTACGTTGGTTTGCCAAAACCGCCATAAAACACTACTAGAAGAAGACGGAACTACGTCAAGACGTAGTTTAACAAAACTTTAGCCGCAAAACTGCTTTTAGATGCAACACTTTGAATGCAAACTGCCGTAAAAATCCAATGAAGAAAAAGAAGAACCGTTTTTTTTTTTTTTTTTTTTTGCGTCTTCGCCTGGAAATGTATTATTCTGCGCTGCTAGAGGAAGCGGCCTCAAACTGCCACTCGGCCGGAACGCCGTGGTGAAAGACTGAGCCGTGGTTGGATTCTTTCTGCTGCAATCCAGCGCTCGACGAGAGCTCGGTCTCGGGCGGCACGATCGTGTATCAAGCAAGGCAAGCTCGGAGTTGCACGGTCTATTGGCCACGAAGTGTGGCTTGGCGAGGATAGCAGCTGTCGCGATGACGCTTAATGCTGCTCAACGGGCGTGTTTGGCTGGGTAGAAATGATCTCGGGTCCGGCAAAAACAGCAGGTCTTTTAAATCCCCTGTGTAGCACTCTTCGTTGGTACGAAAATTGGGTCTGTGATAAGGTGACTGACGAAGCGAACCAGCATGCTGATAAACCGTCAATGGATAGAGGTAAGTCAGCGATATTTATACTGTGGGATTGATTACTTGATTGTGGTCCACCTGTGATGATTAGGCTAAGTATCTGACGCGCTCCTCCCGAATCTTCATTGATAATTACATTTAAAACAGGATATTAATTGGCAGGCATGGTTTGTTTGCGTTCCTGGTCTCACTCATAGCAAACTAACGGCTGGAGGGGTTTGTTAAGGAGGTTCTGCTCATGCTATCAAACTGACGTCATCAGAAAAATTATGCATTAGAGTGGAAATGTTAAGATTTCGATAAAGATTACGAAGACAAATAATGTTTAATTGTTTACATCAAGGTTAGCAATGTGTGCTAGTAAGCTTAAGTCAATTCAATTTATGCGGACTTTAAACTTCTATAACTTTTGATACTCCCTTTAAAAAAAAAAAAAAAAAAAGAGACCAACCTTTGTTTTTATTCCAAATTCATAAATTACAGCAAATTAGTTCGGATAGTGCACTCGGATAATGCTTCATAAAAAAATAAAAAAAAAATTGGGGGGGGTGACAGTTAAAGCTGCGGTAGGGAACTTTTGATAAACAGAACGGTTAATAAACAGAACTGCTTGCATCTTGCGGAAGAACATCGTAGCCGGAACTACTTCTCTCTGTTATTTCTATGAAGAATCACAAAGGTACTGGGTTACTCCGCCGCGGTATCCCCGAAGCAATCTAAAATAGTCCGAATATAAACACTTATTATAGGTGCACCCTAGTGATTCAGGACAAGCCAAAAACATGGTTTGGAAAATGGATTCATGGTGTACTCGCTTATTATATACATTTTTCTCCATTTGAACACAAAGTTACGGACCGCAACTCTGATCAGTATTTTTTACTGGGAGCGATGGAGTTTCTGCAAATGGCAGTAGGACCACTGGGAGGAGCCAGAGGAGCTTGTTTTTTTTTTTTTTTTTTTTTTACAGATTATCTGTCTCATTTTCTACTGTCAGGACATAATGACAGGTTTAATATGTAAAATATATATATTTTTTACAAAAGTTCCCTACAGCACCTTTAAGGGGTTAAGCTACAATCAAGGCTTGTTTATTTCGCGCATCTACTGGTGTTGGTTCATTCTGTTTCTTACTCGGCTGTTGCGGCCTTCACTTTACATTTTAGACTTCAGACAGCTGTGCCCCTCAGCCAACCTGGATTCTTCAATCTGCCCTTTGTTAGCAGACATAATACTAAACTAAACGACCTGCTTATGTCAGCTAGAAAGCACATTTCTAAGGCGTCGCTCCCTCTACAATCAAGCCTACACGTCTGCATGGTCCGCTTTCTAATGTTTTTCCTTCCAAATTTCTGTTCCTATTCTAATTTCGACCGTTTGCTCCTTTCTCGTCTTTAATAAAAAAAAAAAGGCAATCTTACAATTTCTCTATTCGCAGACTCCTTGCCAGCATCTAATTCTACGCCAAATTTTATAATCCTAATTTTCAAAGCTTTCTGAATATTCAGTTCTATTACTACTTAAGGGGTTAGCTAAATCTTCCAACAAAATTAAAGACAAACGTCTGCCTATTACCCTGCCGATATTGGAAAATTAATTACTTCCATTCGCTATGGCCTTCTTCCGAGTACCTCAATATTCTTCTCGAGGCAGTGTTTTATCTGCCTTCTACGGGTTTATGCGTCCAGGGGAATTCACTTCAAACTAATCAATTTGATCCTGCTCGCGGCATTTCCTTCCAGATCTATTATTCGGACCTTAATTCTCACACTCTTCCTCAAGCACTCAAAAAACGACGTGCAAGGTTCTGGTGTCACCTTAACAAATTCTAAAATCAATAATTCTGTCCTTCTCTGCATGGTGAAATTTCTTAAAATCCGACCTAGAACTCTAAAACGCAACACTCTCTATTTTACCTAACGGAGCACCCCTTTCCAAGGCCTGTTTAGAACTCACTTAACCACTGTTCTCAAAAGTTGCAGTCTATCCCCCTCTCTCTATACTGGCCATTCATTCAGAATTGGGGCAGCTACTTCAGCAGCTGAACGAGGGATCTCTACATCAGCTATTAAGATCATGGGCACATGGTTTTCCTCAGCATTTGAATCTTACATCAGACCTGATTCAAAAACCATTCTCGAAGCTCAACAAGCTCTCCTGTTACTAATCAGGTAAATTCATGCAATTACTGGTGGTGGTGTTACTATATCTGTATGGTCTATCAAGGCCTGTATATGTCTGGCCTTTTGTGGCTATTTCTGTATGGTCTTTCGAGGCCTGTCTGTGTCTGCCTATCGTGGCTGTCTGTGTCTGGCCTATCGTGGCTATTTCTGTACGGTCTATCGATGCCTATCCGTGTCTGGCTATCATGGCTATTTCTGTACGGTCTATTGAGGCCTGTCCGTGTCTGCCTATTGTGGCTGTCTGCGTCTGGCCTATCGTGGCTATTTCTGTACGGTCTATCGAGGCCTATCAGTGTCTGGCTATCATGGCTATTCCTGTACGGTCTATCGAGGCCTGTCTGTGTCTGCCTAATGTGGCTGTCTGTGTCTGGCCTATCGTGGCTATTTCTGTACGGTCTATCGAGGCCTGTCCGTGTCTGCCTAATGTGGCTGTCTGTGTCTGGCCTATCATGGCTATTTTTCTGTACGGTCTATCGAGGCCAGTCCTGTGTCTGCCTATTGTGGCTGTCTGCGTCTGGCCTATCGTGGCTATATTTGTACGGTCTATTGAGGCCTGTCTGCGTCTGCCTATCGTGGCTATTTCTGTATGGTCTATCGAGGCCTGTCTGCGTCTGCCTATCGTGGCTGTCTGCGTCTGGCCTATCGTGGCTATTTCTGTTGGTCTATCGAGGCCTGTCTATGTCTGGCTATCATGGCTATTTTTCTGTATGGTCTATCTAGGCCTATCTTTGTTTGGCCATCATGGCTATTCTGTACGGTCTATCGAGGCCCGTCTGCGTCTGCCTATTGTGGCTGTCTGCGTCTGGCCTATCGTGGCTATTTATGTATGGTCTATCAAGGCCTGTCTGTGTCTGGCTACCATGGCTATTTTTCTGTATGGTCTATCGAGGCCTGTCTGCGTCTGCCTATCGTGGCTGTCTGCGTCTGGCCTATCGTGGCTATTTCTGTTGGTCTATTGAGGCCTGTCTGTGTCTGCCTATCGTGGCTTTTGTATAATTGGAGTTTTATCTTTTTCCACGATTTCCCAGTCTCTACTGTAATGTCAGTGTCTACTAATAACTGAATGCACAGCGTTGCCGACATCGCGTTCCCATTCTGATGACCGACTATTGATGCGATTTACATTGGTACAAGTAATCAGTTTAACATGTTTACATGGCAGTATTTTAATTTAGTTCAGATATAGAAGGTTATCCTACCTCTCAACAGATTACTCTTTCGGTTTAGGCATTTTTATTCTGACGGAGGTGATTCTATGGAGCATTTTCATTCATTCTGGACGCCATTCTAAGTTTCCGAAGGGTGTATGCTTCCCCTGCTGGATTACCACCCTCCATTATGCAATCTACAGCATTAATGCATATTACGTGTTCCTCATGCTTAAAGGGGGGCTACAATGCTGTTTCATGGATTCAGAGTTGTTCAGTGTTAAAGAGATGGATTTCATGCTAAACATGGCCAATTCGGATGAGTGGAGGAATCTTATTTCTGTGTGGTACAAGTTTCAGTAGTTTTCGATGATGGATCTATGACGTAGATGATGGTGGAACTCCTTTTGAGCATTTCTCTTGGGAAAGCACGCCCATACACATCTCGACCAGAGGAGAACGAAACCTCGCCCGTAAACACGCTTTGAAATCGTTGGCAGCGCTGCATAGGATTTTTTTGAGAATGTCTCCAAATAAGTGTGTTTTGGATGTGAGGGGAAAGTTTACCACGTTCATCTTCTCAAAAAACCTAGCGTTACATGGACCGTGGATGCAGTTGCTTTTCTGGGGCAGCAATGGAGTGTAGCAAGTGTTTTCGTCATTCCGTGACGGATGTTTTATAAACAAGAACAGGTTGGTGCTGGATTTGCACATCGTTTGCTATTAAAACATGGTGGAAGACCCCAGTCAGGTAAGTACAACTGCATCAGATTCTGTCTTTTGTTGGAAATCAGCACATAAGTGAATATATGTTATGGAAACAACAAAAAATCAGTATTATAGCTCCGCCCACAACATGCCTACAGGAGCTTGGTTTTCCAGAGAGAATCGGACGCTGTATTTTGTTTTGCAGACATGACCAGGCTGGGGACTTTTGGAGATGGGGATTCGTACTGCTCTGTGGGTACTCTGGATTGGCATGAGATTTTTAAGAAACATGCTTGTTGCACATCCTCAGTTGCTTAACTTGGGGTGATGCTTCCCCCTTTGTGATTTTTACAGCATGGTAGATACAAAAAATAGGATAATACTGCCATCATATCAGACTGCTGCTGCTAGGGGCGTATACTTCCCCCTTTACAATCACAGTTGCTTAAGCATTTTTAGAACATACTTGTTGCACATCCTCTATTGCTTAACTTTGGGTGACGCTCCCAACCCTCATCTTAATGTGATTTTTTTTTTTTTAGCATGTATAGACTTAAATTGAATGATATACAAACTGCCATCGTATTAGGCTTCTGCTGCTGCTGCTAGGGATGCATGCTTCCCCCTTAATGTGATTTTTTTCAACATGTTTAGACTTGAATGATATACAAACTGCCATCGTATTAAGCTGCTACTGCTGCTAGGGGTGTATGCTTCCCCCACCCCATACTGTTCTCTCAAATATTTTGCATAAGCAGCTAAGCAACATGCTTGTTGTATGCTTCTCTCCGAGTTTGGGTGATGCTTCCCCCATAAATATAGTATCAAGCAACATTTCTCATTGCTGGCCATTCAAATTGCATCAGTTGTGTTGGGGAGTTTTGGCATATGGTTGTTTTGGGGGTTTGTCTTGCTGCTTTCCCCGCTCTGTCCAAGCATGGCTGCATGGACAGGTGTGTGGAGTGTTGCCCAGAACATAACCATACCGCCAACACTAACTGTATGCAATTATAATTGTCATTAAATATACTTGACGGAAGTGGTCCTGATTAAAATCGAGCATCGCGTTAGTTCAGTCAGGTCATGTTAGTCAGCTGTTCCTGACGTGTACCAATCTAGTCTTGACACCTATCACCTGCGGGTCTATTTAAATTCCCATTATTCAGTGTCTCTCCATCGCATTGCTGCTTGCAATTAACTCCCTCCTCCAACCCCAACTCCACCAACTGAACCTGTAATCTGATCTAACTTGTTCTTTCTTTACAGTCTTCATTGGAAGCAGTCTCCATGACATTTTGTTTACAACTCATGTAATTGAGAATTGTAATTATGTATGCTTATGGTTCTGTTCTGTACCCCAGGGGGGGTTGTCTTGCTGCTCTCCCCGCTCTGTCCAAGCATGGCTGCATGGACAGGCGTGTGGAGTGTTGCCCAGAACATAACCATACCGCCAACACTAACTGTATGCAATTATAATTGTCATTAAATATACTTGACGGAAGTGGTCCTGATTGAACTGAAAATGAACACCGAGCCGAGCCAGATAATGACTCGTTCACGAGTCAAGTTCCGGTTGCATCAGTTTTTGGATCACCAGCAGTTCTTTTGGATAGTTTGATTCAATAAACCGGTTGAAGAAAATAGTTTACCGGTTCTTTTGCGTTCAACGTAATGGCGTCATTGGCGATGATTGCCCTTGATTCAAGCCTTCGGTTTACCAGGGTTTATAACATTAGCACATAATCAGTTCAGAATCAATCACCAAGAGAATCAGTTCGGTTCAGACGCTCTGTGTGTCGGTCTGCCGTGACGGTAGTGGCGTCTCTGGGGTCGATCAGCAAAATAGCTCCGGGCTCTTGACTGTGACACAGAGAGCCTCCTCCGTTAGTTATCAGAGGATAGAGCTGACTTAGAAACACATTAACTGTCCACTTGTGTCCAGGAATAGGACCGGAGAGATGTCAGAAACCTCCTCCTCTCCCTCCTTCAACATGGTGAAGGTTATCTGGGGGTGAACAGAAAGACACTTTTATATTCAAATTTTTTTTTAAACATGGTTTGAAATTATAGATGTATTATTTAATATTAGGATTATTATTGTGAATATTTCTGGTTTTAATGTGATCAACTGCACTAAGAAAAGTCAAATTAGTTCTGATAAAAGCTCTAGCAGCATTTGTTTACAGATGATAGATAGATAGATAGATAGATAGATAGATAGATAGATAGATAGATAGATAGATAGATAGATGAAATCACGCTGATTTAGTAACTATTAACGTTACTCATAGTTTTATTTGTGTTACAGTCGCGAATCTACTAACAAGAAATAGATTTGCATGCCACAGTCTTTTTCTGTTAATCTGCTTTGGAGCAAAGAGCATCCATACACACACAGGACTGGTGTAAAGTCGCTATCTGTCGAGAAAACTAAATACTGATGAAAGAAAATATAAAATAGCGTTACTTGCGTCTCGCTGCGCTTTTAAAAAGCATGTGAACTGTGTGTGAGCGATATTTCATAATAAGAGTCTCTGCTGTAGCGCCACCGCGATGAGACCATAGACTGTAAAAAAAAATGGACGTAGTATGTATATATATATATATATATATATATATATATATATATATATATATATATATATAATTTATTTTTTACTGTGCAGTAACACTAATTACATTTTTGACACTAAACTACTGCATAGTGTTAAACTATTGTTAATGTTGCTGACTTTAATGTATATATATAAATGCATTTTAATGCATAAATTGAATGTATAATTTCAGTAAAAAACACATGGGCAGAAATACAACTAGTGAAACTTGTGGCCAGCCACAGTCTTTTTGTAAAAAAGGCCACACGCAGGTTATATTCATTTGGCTAAGCTTCCCCTGCAATACACCACACTCAACGCACACGCAGCATCCATCCTGTGAGCCAATCAGGACTACATGCAGGATGCGAAAGGTCAGCGGTCCCGCCCGCAGAACGGAGTTAGAGCGATCGGGAAAGCGGACAGATGCGAGCTGCACTGTAGCGATTTATATTTGCCAAAGTTGTGTGCGTGCCTAAAAAAAAACCACACACACACTCATGCAAATTCTGTGGTGACAATAAATGGGTTAATCCCGTACAAGTCTTTTACTGGACGCCCCGTTGTGGATCTGTTGCCAACCAGCAAATACATTTAAAAGAGAAGAGCTACCTGTAGCCACTCAATTTTACATGGTCCTTCGAGCCGGAGCCCAGATTTACTACGGAGAAATGTCACAGCATGAAGAGGATGAGCCGGTCGTGCGTGCCAGGAGGAAGACAGTCCTCCCCGTGCGATATGAAGATTATAATCTCAGCGGCTTCACTCTCCCAAGGCTGTTTCCTGAATCCATGTCACCACATTCTCAGCTTCATCCTACAGTGCCTCCCAGCCTAGAACCAGAGGACTCTGCACGTGCAACTGGGATCACTCCACAACAGTTACCGCACAAAGAGCTTGATAACCCTCTACAGTGGTCTGACGATGAACCATGGGGCTCTGAAACCAGCATCCTCCAGCGTGAAAATAGGGACCTAAGACTTGCCCATGACAATCTGCTACAGACCCTGCAGACAATGCAGCAAGAAAGGGACACGTTTCAACAAGCTACAGATCGGTATTCACAAGAACTTTCTCAGTTAAAACAACAAATGCAGCAGCTACAGATTCAAATGGTGCAGCAACAGCCTGCAGAACAGTTTTCTCCACCGGTCACTCCTACGCGACCTGTACCTGCACCACGCCGTTTGTTGAGAACACAACAGAGCGATAAGAGCATTGCACCACTGTCAGCCCCACGAGTCAGGCCTGCTGAGTCAGATCAGCCTGAGCACAGTTCTGAAACATTCTTAGCCCCAACCGCTGTCCCCAGCGCAAAGCCTACCTTGCCGTACCATACATCACATTCTGAAAATGTCAAGTGGGATGAATCAAGGGTGGAAAGAACCTATTATTCCAGGGCTGAGATGCCTGACAGGCTGAGTTGTACATCATATGAGCCAGAATCAGCAGTCCCTCCATCCTTCGGGTCTCCCCGACGCTCTCACCTGCCATGCAGAGCATCCAGTCCGGTTCCGCCCGAGCTAGAGCAGATGTACCGAGGTCCAACCCCCACAATTCCAGACTTCGTATATCCAAACCCTAGAGAATTCTCGCGGCTCAAGATAGCTCTGGAAAATATTCTGCCAGCTACAGCCACTGAAAGATTCAAATTCCAAATACTTACTGATCACCTCAAACTAGAGGAGGCCCAGCTTATCGCCGACTCATACAGCCATTCACAACAACCTTTCACAAAGACCATGGCAGCACTGGATCAGCAATACGGACAGCCACATCAGCTCGCATTGCAACGCATAGCAGAGCTCATGGATGGTCCAAACATAGCCAGTGGGGACATTAAAACATTCCGACTCTTCGCCCTCAAGGTTCGTTCCCTCGTCGGCATGTTAGAACAACTAGGAAAGAAGGGCACCTTTGAGTTGCAGTGCGGCTCTCATGTCTCCCGGCTCCTAGGGAAGCTGCCGCACGATCTCAGGTCAAGTTTTCGGCGCTTTGCACATCCCTACCAAGTGCCAATCCCCACCCTTCTTGATCTGTCAGAGTGGCTAGAGTATGAAATTCAAGTGCAGGAGGACACAACAAGGTTTGCAGGAGCCGGTCGTCGTGGATATCCAGCACGACCACGAGAAGTGATCAGAGACCCCAAGCCATTCACTAAAAGTGCCACCATTCTGCTTGGCACAGAGAAAGCACCTCCATTGACAAAGATGATACCTACGGCCAACAAGCCTGTTTTAACCCCTTACTGCCCTTACTGTGACCACCACAAACACTCCCTCAACAACTGCAACAATTTTAAGCAGCTTACCATAGACCAGAAACGGAACTGGATCAAAGACTGCAACAGATGCTGCCGCTGTGGAAGGAATCATCAAGCTTCAGAGTGCAATCTGAGAATGCGCTGCAAACAGTGTAATAGCCGTCACCTTCTGGTCCTTCATGACATCAATCTCAGGAGTGAAGACCTCCCAAAGACTACCCCAAATGAAGGTACTTCTGCTAATGCCTGCCTCCTCAATACTATGAACGAGATACTTCTCATTCGTAAGCCTCCTGCCAGTCGAAAGGTTCTTCTGAAGATTGTCAAGGTCATTCTTCGAAACGGGGCACACAAGATAAAAGCTTATGCCATCTTAGATGATGGATCGGAGAGGACCATCCTTTTGCACAATGCTGCTCAACAGTTGGGCCTGAAAGGTCAGCCAGAAGATCTTCCACTTCGCACCGTTAGGCAGGAATTACAAATGCTCACTGGTGCATCAGTGTCATTTCATATCTCCCCCCTGTCTCAGCCCAGCAAACTGTATTGCATAAAGGGTGCATTCACAGCCCAGCAGCTAAGTCTTGCTGAACACACACATCCGGTTAAGACTTTGAGAGAGAAATACCACCACCTCAGAGGGCTTCCTTTGAGCCATTTAGAGTCAGTTCGCCCTGTCCTGCTCATTGGATCAGACTATCCCCACCTCATTACAGCAGTGGAGCCAATCCGTCTAGGCCCCCCAGGGGGACCAGCAGCTATCAAGACTCGTCTCGGATGGGCTTTGCAAGGTCCTGTACAACACCTGCAACATGAGGTCACTGAACAACAGTGTCTTTTAACCTCAGTAGCACCACCTGAAACTGATCTTCTCAGACAAGTGGAGAGACTCTGGCAGATGGACGTGCTTCCATGGCAAAGTGAAAAAATGAGCACAAGATCCAGACAAGATCAGGAAGCAGTGAAAATTCTGGAAAGCAACACAGTGAGAGTAGAGGTGGATGGCGTCAAGCGCTATGCAACCCCACTTTTGCGCGTTAAAAACATGCCAGACCTTAAGGCTCCCAAAAATGCTGTTCTCCCACATCTGCGGGCCATAGAGAGAAGGCTGGCCAAAGATCCAGAGCAAGCAGCTGCCTACACAGCAGAAATTCAGAAACTAGAGCGGGCAGGTTATGCAGTCAAGGTGGAAATAAATGTTGAAGAATGTCTAACCAACACCTGGTACATTCCCCATCATCTGGTCCAACACAACGGGAAGAACAGGGTTGTATTTAATTGCTCATTTCAGTATCAGGGCCAAAACCTTAACAAGCTCTTGCTCCCTGGTCCTGTGTTAGGCCCATCTCTTCTTGCAGTGCTGCTCAGGTTCAGAGAGCATTCCGTTGCTATCAGCAGTGATATAAAGGGGATGTTCCACCAGATCAGATTGCTTCCCGAAGACAGGCCACTTCTGCGATTCCTCTGGAGGGATCTAAATCCACAGGATCCACCTAACATTTATGAATGGCAGGTTCTCCCCTTTGGCACCACATGCAGCCCTTGCTGTGCCATCTTTGCATTACAAAAACACATCCTGGACCATAGCCAACCTGGGGAAGACGTCCGCCATGCTGTACTGAAGTCTTTCTATGTTGATAACTTTCTGCAGAGTTTCACCTCAGTAGAGGCAGGCAAGGGTCTCGTTGACAAACTCCGGAGCTTATTGGCAGAAGGGGGTTTCGACCTGAGGCAGTGGTCCAGTAACCAACTCTCCACCATAAGCCATTTACCTCCTGAGGCCAGATCTGACAGCACTGAACTTTGGATTTCACAAGGGCAGAGCAACACCCAAGAATCTGCCCTGGGACTCCTCTGGAATCACCAAACAGATACACTTTCATATAAGTACTGTCCCATACAAAACACTGAGACCACCATGCGCAGCATTTACAGAATCATAGCAAGTCAGTATGACCCCTTGGGCTATCTCATTCCCTACACTACCAAAGCCAAGCTTATAGTACAGCGCCTTTGGGATAAGAAAAGAGACTGGGATGACCCGCACTTACCTGCAGATCTTCTACAGACCTGGACAGAGTGGGTGGAGGAGCTGCCTGCCCTACAACACATTGTCTTTCCAAGGTGTTATACCAGTCCAATCAGAGATACCGACATGAGTCAGCGAGAGATACACATCTTCTGTGATGCCTCTGAGCGGGCTTATGGCTCAGTCGCTTATCTCCGCACAGAGGATCAATGTGGGGAGGTAGAGGTGGCCTTCCTCACAGCCAGGTCACGAGTGGCACCCAAAAAACAGCAGTCGATCCCCCGTCTGGAACTCTGTGCTGCACTGACTGGGGCACAGCTGGCTAAAGTAGTCAGAACAGAACTGAACCTTCCCATACACCAACTCACTCTGTGGACTGACTCCACCACAGTTCTCACTTGGCTGCATTCAGACTCTTGCCGATTCAAAGTGTTTGTTGGAACTAGAGTTGCTGAGATCCAGGACATTACAGACCAGCACACATGGCGTTATGTTCCTTCAACCTATAACCCAGCAGATGACATAACACGGGGGAAAAGCCTATGTAAGCTAGGGCCAGATAGCCATTGGTACCAAGGGCCATCCTTTCTCAAAGGTCCTCCAAATCAGTGGCCAGAAATCCCACACCCCATGCCTGCAGACGAAAGTGAGCTTCGTAAAACAGTTCCCTGCCTCCTTACCTGCTTCACAGCCAGCTTGTCATTCCCTGACTTCAGCCAGTATAAGACATTTGAAGAGCTACTGGAGTCCAGGGCCTGTCATGGGGCGGCAGGCAATCCAACAGCTGATGACTACAAGATGGCGGAAATCAGTGTCCTACAGCAAGCTCAGGAAGAGTGTTTCCCCTCTGAACTGGAGCAGTTAAAGGCAGATAAATCACTTCCCAGAAACAGTCGGCTAAAGGCACTGGCCCCTGAACTGAACCATGATACACAGCTAATCAGGGTAGGAGGTCGCCTTCGCTGTAGCCCTTATCTAGATCCTGATACTGTGCACCCCATTGTCCTAGACCCAAAACACCCAGTGTCCAAACTGCTCATACAGAGTTATGACACTAAACTCCATCATCCAGGCCCAGAAAGAGTCTTTGCAGAGCTTCGGCGAAAATACTGGATTCTTCGCGGCAGAGAGGCAATCAAACGTTGTCAGAGGACTTGCGTGGAGTGCCAGAAGTGGAGAAGAAACCCTGAAGTCCCAAAAATGGCAGACCTCCCTCCAGCCAGATTACGTTTATTTAAGCCTGCTTTCTACTCAACAGGAATGGATTGCTTTGGTCCATATACTGTCAAAGTAGGTCGCAGAAATGAAAAGAAATGGGGCATCCTGTTCAAATGTCTTACTACAAGGGCTGTTTACATTGACATCCTTCATAGCCTTGACTCTGATTCATTCCTTATGGCTCTCAGACGATTCATCGCTAGACGAGGCAAGCCATTCGAGCTATTATCGGATCAAGGGACTAACTTCAAAGGAGGGGAGAGAGAACTGAAGGAAGCATACGCAGCTATCGTCCCTGAATTGCAACAGCAACTGGCAAGCCAGCAAATACAATTCCACTTCAATCCCCCTAATTCTCCACATTTTGGTGGCAGCTGGGAAAGAGAGATTCGCTCCCTTAAACAGGCCTTGATGACAACACTTGGTGCCCAGTCTGTCACCTTCGAAGTAATGTACACTGTGCTGGTGGAGATTGAAGGGATCTTAAATTCCAAACCACTAGGCTACAGTTCATCTGACATTTCTGATCTAGACCCTATCACACCAAATTCCCTTCTCATGGGGCGGCCAGATTCATCACTTCCTCCTGTAATATACCCTGAATCTGAACTGATCAGTCGACGCAGATGGCGTCATAGTCAAGTCCTTGCCGACCAATTCTGGAGGCGCTTCATCAGGTTCTACCTTCCCAGCCTCCAGACCCGCCAGAAGTGGCAAGATGAGACATCTGATCTCCAGGTTGGCACCATCGTCCTGATTGTCGACCCCCAACTGCCCAGAGCACTCTGGCCAGTGGGCCAGGTGTCGAAGGTATTCCCTGGAGTAGACCGCAGAGTAAGAGCAGCAGAAATTAAAGTTGGAAAGAAGTCATACACACGCCCAGTGGCACGCCTCATCCGATTACCTGCCATACCAGATTAAAGGTACTTTTAATGGTGTAGGACAGGTTATAGGCCCTTTTGTTATTGTACATATTTCCCTTTGGAAATCTGGGGGCGGCTGTAAAAAAGGCCACACGCAGGTTATATTCATTTGGCTAAGCTTCCCCTGCAATACACCACACTCAACGCACACGCAGCATCCATCCTGTGAGCCAATCAGGACTACATGCAGGATGCGAAAGGTCAGCGGTCCCGCCCGCAGAACGGAGTTAGAGCGATCGGGAAAGCGGACAGATGCGAGCTGCACTGTAGCGATTTATATTTGCCAAAGTTGTGTGCGTGCCTAAAAAAAAACCACACACACACTCATGCAAATTCTGTGGTGACAATAAATGGGTTAATCCCGTACAAGTCTTTTACTGGACGCCCCGTTGTGGATCTGTTGCCAACCAGCAAATACATTTAAAAGAGAAGAGCTACCTGTAGCCACTCAATTTTACACTTTTTTTATTCAATATTTTTAGACACCTTTAACACAGAGCTGTACTTTCCAAGGTGTTAGTGGGCTGAGTTGGCATTAGAGATGCTGAAACCAAAAAAGAACTTTAAAAAACAGATTAATTTGCATTAATTTACCTTTGACATTTGCCTGAGAGAAGCTCACTTTTGTTTAACAGCAACAGGACAACACAGATGAAACTGTAACTGTAAAAACAAACAAATGTATAGATATATTTATCTACAGCAAAGAAACATTTATCAAAGTAAGGCAGATATTTTGTTGTGTTTGCAGACCGTAGCTACTCAAAAAAGTATAAATGTTCATAGTTTGTGTTAATATAATTATAAATACATAATTAATTCATTATGTCCTTGTGAAAAATTTGTGCACTTAATTGTATTGAATGTGTATCTGCCAAAATATCTGCCTCACTGTGAAGCTCACAAAAAAATAAAAAAATAAATGGTACATGCAGATAATGTAATTAAATAAAACTGCGTGCAAAAATTTAGCGGTAAAGCACTACAGAAGCAAGCAAGGCAGTGAGCATCAGACCAACTACAAAATGAGTAAGACAAAATGGCTAACAATGTATAAACACAACCACTAGCAACAGGATTAAGAGGGCCTTTACACTGGGCTTGTTTGGCCGCAGCGTTGGTCTGCTTTCACAATCAATAGTTGTATCAAACCCAGGTGCGCTTGCAGTCACCTTACATCATCACAAACGCACACGGAAAACGCATGGAGAACACAACGCGACTGAGCATAGTTGTAATTTTTTTTTTATTTTGATGCTATTATGCACAGCATTATAATTAATTTTAATTATTTAATTTTAATTAATTTAATTTGGACTTTTAGGAGTGTGTGAAATCAACCTCGGCTCTCTCATGTGTTGAGGAAACAATGATATCGACAGTGTTACGCATGCACGAATACTTTACTTCCTGAACAAGTGCGCACTCGAGTCTGTGTTGCATGCACATTCACGCGAACCGCACCACAGTATGTCAAAGCTTTTCAGAGATTCAGCCTCAGATGCAGTTTGGCATCTTGCCATCAGATTTGTCAATGCATTAAACAAAATTTCCATATATCAACATTAAATCCATAAATTTTTGCTGGCATGGTCTAAAGATTATCTGAGCTGATTCAGGTGAAAACAAGACCAACATCTAGGAAGAGTTTGAAAAAAGTAGGTTTGGCCATTATGGCATAATTGGTATCAATGTTCTCGGCATGACCCAAGGAATCTATCAAGATTAGTCTCATGATAATTGTCATGATCTCTAGCTGGAGTTCCTGTGAGCTTTTCCATTACAGACTCTTGCCTCTTTTCCCTGAACTTCATTCCCCATAATCCTTTGCCTGGACTCACTTTGAGCTTCTCAGTGACCAGCACAGATGCCAGCTCATTCCCTGCTGCCATCCTGCAAGCATAAAAAAGCAAATTTCTCTTTTAAAGAGTAGTGGCGTTGTTTCAAATCCTCACTGTCATTGCACATTGTTGAGTATTGCACTGCACGATGTTGACTGCCATATTCAGAATGCCCCACGTGGAAGCCACTCTGACTGAGATGCATTGTTCACATTGTGTTAAGCCCACTCGTATCCATCTGGATGAATGGTTCCTGCGGGGGCACCACCAGACCCCTCGTCAGCAATCTTCATTTTCCTGGAGGTCCATGGTGAGCTTACAAAGTCGTGGCATGCTCCCTACTCCACCATCCTTTGCTTTAATTTTTCTTCTGCTCTCTCCTCAGTGGGTGGCGCTGAATAAAAGGATTACGAGAGCATGCCTCCTCTTAATGAGGCTGTGCACCTTTGCATGCCCATTGTCATTGGATGGAAAGCAAAGCTCGTTAACCCCTCCAAACCTTGTAGGATGACTTCTGCCCTCGCTGGACAAGCATATTCCTCCTCCGGGCAGGCTGCCTCAGTGCTAAAATCCATGGCTGTGGTCCTGGTCTTTCAGGCCAAACTCCTCCAGGCCATGGATGAGTCAGGACCTGATGCTGCAGCTTTAAGGGAGTTGCACAGTGCTTAAGACCTGGCCAATATAGTGGTGCTGGAGTGCTGCTTATGGCTAAACCTCATAGATATTAAGGAGGCTGACAAGGTTCTCTCCAGTCTCCCCTGCAGGGCTGTTTGGACCTGCTGTCAAAATATTTGCAGTTATCCAGTCATCCCAGTCCATGTGACACTTCTTGCCTGAAATACTCCAGCTCTGCAATGGCCACCAGTCGCCCCAAGCCTGCTCCAGCACATTAGCCAGGTAAAGCTGCACTGTCACCTGCTCAGCCTGCTCAAAAGCCTAAGCCCCGACAATGCTCCCGCTCGGCCAAATGTGATCCCTTTCCAAAGTGCCAAGGACCCCGGCCCAAGCTGAACTTGGACCCTATGCACCTGGTTTCGTCCTGATCCTGAGGCCTGGCGGGCCATCACTGGAGTGTCTCAATGGGTTCTGTGGATTATAGAGATCCTGAAGCAGATCCTCTCACAAATCCGCCCAGGGGAGTGGTTCTTTTTGCTGGATCTGAAAGATACTTACTTTCACGTCTAGATAGCCCCCCATCACAGACAGTTCTTGAGATTCGCCTTCGAGAAAGCGGCTTATGGATACACGGTCCTGCCCTTCGAGCTGTCTCTGGCTCCCAGCACTTATGAAGTGCATCGACATGGCCATCTCCACTTTGAGACAGATGGGAATCCGTATCCTAAATTACCTTGATGACTGGCTCGTTTTAGCATAATCGGAGGCAGAGCTAATAGCCCACATGTCCCTCCTACTCAGCCACTTAGAGATCTATTCAGACTCTGGATCAATTTTCCCAAGAGCTCTCTGTCCCCCAGCCAGCAAACTTTGTTTTGGGGTCAGTCTTTGATTCAGTCCAGAGTCTACTTCAGTTGGGTCTGCTCAGAGAGATACCCCTTCAGTACTGGTTGAAACCTTTAATTCCACCCAATGGGTGGCATCATGGACACATCCACATCAATGTGGACCAAGCAATCAGCTTGTTGCAAGGCTGGGCCACGCCCAACATGGTTTCTCTTTGTGCATAAATTTACACAATGCTTTAATTTATCATGTGGGGAACATCCTTGCCAGAATTGTATTAATACTTATATAAAGTTCCTTAATGTATTAAAGTTTTATACATACTTCCCACTTTTCATTCATACCAAAGTCTTGCACATAAAATATGCTTTCATTCAACCCTTACGAAAAATAACCATGGTTTTATTATAGTAAAACTGTAGTAACCCATGATTTTTTGGCGTATTGACTGCCATTTGTAAAACCACAGATTTACTACAAATACCATGGTTAAACTATGGTTAATATAGCAAAACCATAGTTAATTTGTGGTTACCATGGTTTAACTACAGTAACCATGGTTTTTTGGTTTTATTTGTAGTAAAACCATGGTTAATTTTCTTAAGGGAAGTTCAAATATCAGACATATCTTATACAGACATTAATAGCTTTATCTGCTAAAAAGGGGTTATAAAACATTGATTAAAGTTGCACCAATTACATGAAACGCATCAAGCATATATGAGACATTGAGGTCTTATATAGGATGTTGAGCCATAAAATTGTCTCTTTAGTTGATTGGATTTATCAATTTGTCCATTAAATGGTCATGAGTATCACGGCACATCTGGCCCTCGAAGGGTCTTTAGACGGGGGAGTTTATTCTCTCCTGCTGATTGAGTTAGGGTTTTAGCAGTTGCGATCCCCTGAGGGATAAGGACCAGACCTTTACAGGAAGCCGGTCTCAACAATCGGTCATCATGTGGATCATTAATTAGTTTTACGACAGCAGATGGCTGCGGAAGAAAACTTTTGGTGGGTTGGAACAACCTAGTTGTCCATTTCCTGAAGGGATCCAGGAGGCTCTATTCATAGGATCTGCCCATGGCCCAGAGAGCTCTCAAAGGCTCCCTCTTTGAGCTACTTTTGTCTGCCAGCTTTGTCACTGAAAACCGCTCTGCTGCTGGCACTAGCATTGGTTAAGCGAGCAGGTGACTTGCAGGCACTCTCGAAAAGTCCTGTCTATCTTGAGTTCTGGCCTAAATACTCCAAAGTTATCCATAAGCCAGTACATGGGTATGTCCTGTAAGGCTGGAGTCAGACCGTCTGGACTGAGGGACGACTTCTCCCTAAGAAAACAAAGGACTTTACTGATAATTCACATTTGCGCAGCTTGTCAGTTAACAACGGTTCTGTGTAGTAACAGATGCTCTATGTGAAATCAGGCACCTGATGGAATTTACAACTGATTAGAGAACCGGCTTTACTGATGAGATGCGCATTAATCATCGGCCGATATATATCGGTGCACCCCTACCAAATATATTTAAAAACATGGCATACAAGTTTTAATAGAAATTACACTGAAGCATGTTTTATCATAAGTGCTTTCAAATGCAAATATAACTTACGACAAAAAGGATTTGGATACTTGAAAGCAATTGTTGCAATAAAAATAAAACACTTTTCAAGCAAAACATTTCACAAAATGAAGATTTGTTTAGATACACTGTTTAAAATGAAGACAAAATGTATTGGACACTTGTTAAACATTGTGCAACGTTTCTATATAAATCGAGCATCGCGTTAGTTCAGTCAGGCCACGTTAGTCATGCTTGCATCAGCTGACAGTCAGCTGTTCTTGACGCGTACCAATCCAGTCTTGACACCTATCACCTGCGGTCTATTTAAATTCCCAATCTTCAGTGTCTCTTCCATAGCATCGCTGCTTGCAATTAACTCCCTCTTCCAACCCCAACTCCACCAACTGAACCTGTAATCCTGTCTAACTTTGTTCTTTCTTCACAGTCTCTTCATTGGAAGCAGTCTCTATCACATTTTGTTTACAACTCACGTAATTGTGAATTGTAATTATGTATGCTTATAATGGTTCTGTTCTGTACCCCAGGGGGGGGTTGTCTTGCTGCTCTCCCCGCTCTGTCCAAGCATGGCTGCATGGACAGGCGTGTGGAGTGTTGCCCAGAACATAACCATACCACCAACACTAACTGTATGCAATTATAATTGTCATAAATATACTTGACGGAGGTGGTCCTGATTGAAATATGATTCTCTAAACAAATGTGGTTCCTCTGATGTGTGAACTACACAGAAAAATAGCCTCAAGACCTATTGCTTGAGCATTATTTAAAAAAGTGGCAAGAAAAGTGAAGTTAGTTCTAAAAAAAAAAAAAACTATTTAGATATGCAGATATTTAGTATCTAAAGAAATTCATACAATATTAAAACATTTCATTATATTTATATAATAAAACATCAGCTAGTGTCCTTATGCTAATTGATAACTTGCTGGGGAGGATAACGAATAACCTGTAAACTGTAAATGGACGTCTCTTCATGTCTCTTCCAGGTACGTATGTCCTAACCCTGTTAAATGATCAGATGGATAATAGGCTAAAAATCATTTTCTGGTCACACAGATACACAATGTGTAGGAAACGTATTTGTTCATGTTAGAAGTATTAATGAATCTGCAATGTCGAAAAAACTATTTAGCACCAATTTCAACCTAGAGCTACTCCTAGTTTTGAAAATAAAAAATTTGCATAAGGATATGGACAAGTTAATTTTCTTAGAAAACAATTCAGAAAAAGTATTGGAGGCATTGGAGACATGTTAATATGTATGTATGTAAAAAATTCAGTTCTGTTCATCCTGTGCAAAGATATTTATACATATTTGCTCAACCATAAAAATTAATGTCATGTAGCATCAGATTTATGATGACCAAGTCATTCACGCTCATGGTACATGCATAATGGCTACAAACACTATAGTATTTATTGTAGTCCTGTTTGGTAGCATGAGTACGGTAGTTTCTAGCCTACATGACCTTTATGAATGGGCTGGCATTAGCTTTTGAGTAATGGCAGGTGCATGCTGATTGCCAGATGAGTGGTGGTGATTTCTTTCTGGGAGACTGCAATGATGGTTTGTGCCAGCTTCGGAAAACAGTTGTCGTAGCTGGTGTTAGGTATGTGACAATGTTGGATGTAATACTTTTTAACAGTGTGATATTGTGTATAATCATTTGCATTTAAATGTTTTGTGCAGATGGCAATGATGGTTTGTGCCAGAGTTGGAAAACTTGTAGCTGGTACTAGGTATGTGATGGTATATGGTTGAAGTGTGTGTTTGTTTTATATTGTGCTGTATTGGAATGTGTATTCATGTTATTTGATGTATGGTGTTTTTAAAAATGATTTTGAATTGGTTACTTGGATGACTTGATTGGAGAAATGTATTGCTTGACATTGATAGGCTTTACAGTACATACTACCATTGTAGCAATTAGATCTTATTTTATTGTAATAAAGATAGAAACAAAGTATAGATATTACAGCAAAACTACAGTTTATAATTGTGAACAATTATTCTAATTTCTAACTAAGAACAACAAGCAAGCTACAACTGAAGTCAAATTCTTTTCAAGCTGTTTTAAAATCTAAAGATTAGACCCACATAGAGGTATTCATAGCAATGAAATTTTATTAATATAAGAATATTTAAAATTACAGTAAAATTACAATATTAAAATTTAAAAGTGATTATAGACTGTTTCAACGGCAACAACATAAACAAACGTTACTGTTCATGCGCGCTTTTGTGGCCCTAACTTAACTTCTGGAAGACTTCCAAATAGAATCAATAACAACAGCCAAGTCCCTCTAGAGTAGATATTTTTTTGATAACAAACAAAATATGTTTGCTGCGTAAATCAGGCGGACTTCATGAAAATGCAAATTAATTCCTTGCAAGCAGGAGATACTTTAAAACGCGAGAAATAGAGGTTTCCCCAGTAAACAAAGCAGAGCTACGCTCACAAACGCTGCATTATCAGGAATATAACATGCAAGTCTTCCTTCAGAAATACAGTGATATATAAAAACACCCGTGCCCCGTTTTGATATTTAAACATAAATATAAGGAATTATTATTATTATTAAACGTGCAGTTCATGCTCATGTTTATTCAACGAAGCCTTTTGGAAAATCGATCAGTTTTAAGATCGTGGCGAGTCTCCACAAATAAATAAATGTATGGGAAACACATCCCAGACCACAACCACCTGAGCACTTCAGTCTACTCATCAGCTTAACTTTAACTGCATTTGTAGGCGCGTGCGCCTGATGAAACCGTCTATAAGACAAGCAAGCAAGCTAGAACAGAATTCCCTAACTTTTTGCACAAATTTCCATGGCTTCCCATGATTTTTATTAATAGGCTATTTTAGTTTTTTTTCATATGTTTGTGATTGCTGGATAAGCATTTTTTAAATCATTTCCGGTAAGCATAGCTACAACAACAACAAACAATCATCATACACATTTACTTTTAAGACTTGTAACTCTTCCAGACATTTAAAAATTGCCAGGAATTTCCAGATTGTTCATGACTATGTTGCAAATACATTTAAAATCAAGAAGACACACAAATATGGAAACCTGGTCTCAATAAACAGTAAAATGATGAGCTGCTGCCTTTGCTGGTATCAACCAAAAGTAAAATAAACACTGTTTACTACTAAAAGAACATCTGTTTTTTTTTCAGTGTATAATGTACATCTCATTGCTTTTCAAAGATTAGCATGAACAGCGTCTTAACTACATGAAGGCTGAAGAAGGAATTGATGTTCCTGGTCTCCAGCCCTTCTCAGCCTAAACTCATCAGGGTCCTGGGATTGAAAGTTTCTCCTCCAGCCATTTATTTAACCTGATCATACGTCACATCACTAGATCCAGCCGCTGAAAATGTGTCAATTAATAAAAAATGCACATTTGAATTTTTGCATATTTAATTTTATTCTCAGATTCTCAACAATCCTTGTATGCAGTTGTCAGTGGCTCCTTGTGAATCGTGATCTTTTTACTTTGACACTCACCTTGATGGGTTTCCAGATTCAGCTGAGAGTACACAGTGTCTGAACCTTCACTCGTATTACCTGAAAGATGCTAACAGTTAATATCACTAGTGCTGACTGTGTGTTCAACAGGGATATGAAATGTGTCATCATATTCATAAAATCTATACAACTTCTACAGTAAATAAATAAATAAATATATATATATATATATATATATATATATATATATATATATATATATATATATATATATATATATATATATATATATATCTTTTTTTTTACAATTATATGTTCGACCAGATTACCTCAAGATATTGTATTGTTATCTGAATGCATTGACCTTTATGGATCAGGCTGATTTCACAATGTTTGTTTAGGAAAATGATAAAGTGAAAAAAGAGAAAAAGTGTTTGTAGCTATTTTGTGTTGTGGGAGAAATTATAATCAAATGTGCTTTTTACCGCAGAGGTCTTTAGCTCTGCTGAACATTATTGTCATGATCATAAAACCATAAGAACATGAACTTTTGTTTCAGTTTACCTTTGTTTTCTTTCTTTTTCTTCTGTTTCTCTGTAGATTTTAGCTAAATTTCAGGTAAGTGAGTTCAGTAGGTCCACTTACAATGTCTATAATGACAACAGAGAAAAGGATGAAACATTTGTTTGAACTGAATTTGCTCTGCAAATACCAGTGAAATTTAAAACAGGGAGATTTGATTATTTAGGAAATAACTACTGCCTTAGTAAATGATCACCTGTGCTCATGTCTTTATTTCTTGTGGCATCAAGAGAGTCATAAATATGAGCAGTTCCTGTAATAAATTAATGCATCTTATTAATTTAAGCCCACAGAAAAATACTGTTTTCATGTTGACACAGATTAAAGCTAAACTCAGCTAAATATGTCATGTTCTATTAACAGGATAAATTACATTTTAATTATTTAGTCTGAGATCTGTGCACATCACAGAGGACCTCTCCTGGACTGAAAACACCGCAGCACTGGCCAAGAAATCACAACAGTGTCTCTACTTCCTCTGAAAACTGAGGAGAGCCAGAGCACCACCCCCCATCATGTACACATTCTACAGAGGCACCATCGAGAGCATCCTGTCGAGCTGCATCAATTTGTGGTATGGCGCCTGCAACGCGTCCTGCCGAAAGACTCTACAACGCATAGTGAGAGCAGCTGAGAAGATCATTGGAGTCTCTCTACCCTCCCTCCAGGACATTTATGGAACACGTCTCACCAGCAAAACCCTCTGCATCACAGGTGATCCCACCCACCTATCACACAGCTTCTTCAGCCTGCTGCCATCAGGGAGGAGACTGCGGAGTCTCCAGGCCAGGACCAGCAGACTGAAGGACAGCTTCATCCACCAGGCTGTCAGGAAGCTGAACTCCCTCCCGAACCTGCCCCCCTCCCCTCTTCTTCCCCAGGCAACACTGAACTATGAACCCCCCCCACACTAATTATATGATGACATGCACGAGTCACTTGTGCAGCATTGGTCTGCTCACTCACCGCTCACTACCTCATTCGGCATGGAACTACCTCATCAGTCCGTTAAATAACTGCTCTTGGTCTTTTGTCACTTGTCACTTTAATCAGACTTAAGATATTTTTAATAAGTGATTTTTTTTTTGCACTAAAAAATCTTTTAACTGCACTGTTGTTCACTTCATTGATTTGCACTATATCTGTCATTTACCTTGCGCTGCTTTATTTAACTTTATTTTTAACTTTTATTTTTATTATATGTATTTTTTTTTATAATTCCCTTATTGTATAATTGTATCTACATTTTATATTTGATCTAGTTATTTTTTTTTTTTAGGCTTTAATGTTAATGTTATCTGTATGCACCGGGGTCTGAGAGTAACGCAATTTCGATTCTCTGTATGTATGTACTGTACATGTGGAAATTGACAATAAAGCAGACTTGAACTTGAACTTGTGAGCTGAAAGTTATTTCTAAGTATCTTCAGTCTCAGCTTGTAAAGATTTATGGTCAAATATTTAAGGTTAATGAGTAAAGACTGACCAGACATAAGTGTTTTATGTCCTGCTTCACTCTGGTTCTGCTCTGATGTCTGACTGCTGTTCTTCTGCTGACTGAAACAAGAGAGAGACTGAGATCTTCCACCTAGACAAACAGAAACTGTTCAGGAAAATATTTTGAGGGGGGAAAAATGGCTTTAGTTTCCTTTAGGCATACATAAATTTGCTAATTTGTAGTAGTCTGTTATTTGGAGTAGTACCTGCTCAGCAGAAAACTACCTAAAAACCCTTTAAAATCAGTCAACGTACAGGTTTTGTCAGTTTGGGAGACCGGTTAAGATCAGATAACCAGCTGTTGTAGAACGACAGGTCAGAGGTTTAGGAAATGTGTAACTGAATTTTAATCTGGCAGAAGATGAACCTTTGTAGTTTCTGTAGCGCCACAGCAGGACCAAGAAGACAATCATCAAAACTGTGAGTCCAGCAGTCACTCCAACTATCACAGGATTGAGATCAGATCCTGATGTTCTGGAGGAAGCTGAGATCAACACATTGTACAGTCATATTAGTGCTGTATATTACACAGAAACATTTCAATAGTGTTTACAGTTCCTACTCTCACCTGTGACTGAGATCCAGCTCTCGGGTGACTCTCCTCTCTCTCTGTGTTTGCAGGAGTAGAAACCCTCGTCTGACTTTGAGACATTAGAGAGGATCATCTCTGTAGTTTGACTCCGGATGAGTGACCCATCTTTATAGAAATCAGCTCTGAGGTTTGGTGGAGTTGAATGTTGATATAAACAGTGTAGAGTCAGAGTCTCTCCTTCAGTCACAGGATGAACAGGACTCTCCAGAATCACACCAACTACAGAAACAGAGCAAACATCAACTGATGAACAGTAAGAATCAGCGTGGTGCCAACAATAATAACAATAACAGTAATACTAATAATAATAAAGGGTAAATTGCGTGAATGAATTTAGAACACAGTCTAGATGACGTCTATTTATATCTAAATCATAAAACGGGGGCTTTGTGAACTGAATAAACACAGAAACACAGACTCACTCACTAACTTTTCTCTCCAGATTCAGACTCACACCAGTACACTCCAGTGTCATCTGTGCTGGTGGATCTGATTGAACATGTGGATCCTGTTTGTGTTCCCCACAGAGATGAACAACCTTCCAGCCGTCCCCATCTGTCTGTGTATCTTCTTATCTTTGCTTAAACACCAGACTGGTGGGACCTGACAAAAGTCAAAGGTCAAAAACAGACTCACGGTGTACAGTGATATTAACAGGATGACTGTTCTCTCCAGATTCAGACTCACACCAGTACACTCCAGTGTCATCTGAGAAGGTGGATTTGAATCCACATGTAGATCCTGTTTGTGATCTCACTGAACAATCTTCCAGCCCCCATCTGTCTGTGTATCTTCTCATTCTCCATCCAGTAGAGTTACTCTTCTCCTCACAGCTCAGAGAGAGAGACAGATATGAAGTGTTGAGTTCTGCTGGGACTGACGATCAGAGAGACTGGAGGAGAAACACCTGAGAAGACAATTACAACTACACTTCAGAAATCAACTCAAGACACTTTTATTGATCTAACACTTCACACAGCCTAAATAGATTCAAAGCAGCTTTTCAGATAAATATTAAAGTTGTAATATATAAAAACAATAAGTCTTTGCTGAGCATTTATTTCTATTTAAAAGGATCCACAATTAAATTTTTTGTAGCTGTGTTGCTTACATAATTTATTAATTGTTGCACTTTAACATTCAAAGCTTTACATCACTAAGTGGAAACTTAATGTGGTGTACTGTTGCTAAAGTTGCTAAATAAACCAGCAGACGATGTATTTACAGAACAGAATGTTATTTTGACAACTTAAGTTATTAAAAACAGCAGCTCTTAATATATACCTGTGGCATAGAAATATCAGAATATTATAGCAAAGACCCCAAAAGGTAGGCTAAGGTGAATAATGTTGAACTGTTATCAGTACCAAGTTTATGAAACACACACACACTGCCACACACACACACACACACACACACACACAGACACAGACACACACACTGCCCTTCACCCACTGTTAATCTATAGTGCACATTTTTTTGCACACTTAAACTATTCTGACACCTATGCAGTAAAGTTCACTTAAAATACTTTTCATTGATAAAAGAAAATGTGTCTCCTGGTGGGAAAATAAAGACTTTTAAGATGAAAATGAAATTATAACCAAGAAGATCAACCGATCAGCCATTTCCACTCCATAGTTTTTGTCACAACTTGCTTTTTGACTATTATACCAAAGATTATTATTTTCTATATGTATTTTTGTACTGTTATTTTTAATGGTTTAATTCATTATTATTTAATTATCTTTAACTGTAGAAGCTGCTAAATATATTCAGCCACACAGACTTAAACTTTCTTTATATTTTTGATTGATTATGTGAGAAACCAGTTGTGAGGTTATTGAGGTCCGGATCTCTGTATTTTTCCGAGATGTACTTTGCGAAATAATTGCCTAATATTGTATCAACTCTTCCTTCATGCAGTAAAGAAATTGTACGGAAATTTAAGCCTCCTCATCTGAGCTGCCTTAGCCGTCTGTCACGGAGACAGTCACTGCTAGTTAATGTCAACACATATTTGAGATGACCAATCAAATCAGAGTAGGCAGGCTTTATGTTCACAGAAGCTGCATAGAGTGAATTTCAATGCAACGCTTCAGTTAGCGGCTATAAAGTGTGGGATAAGATGTAAGTAAGTAAGTAACATAAAAATGTTAAATGCCTGACAAAAATAATCAGGAATGCAAACTAACAATAAAATATAATATTTTATATAATTTTGCCATTTTGAATTGACGTGATTCATGTAATATGATTCTAAACTGTTAATATGATGGGACAAGAAATGCGGATTCTTATTTTTAATTAGATGAATATTCAGAATTCTAGTAATAATCATGTAATTTGACCACCAAGCCTCCACATATTAGTGTCTGCGCTATATCAGTCCAAAATATGTGAGCAATAAAAAGGTCTTTGTACTTGTTTACAATAGTGTTGCAGATATCTTTTAACCAACTCGGCTTTACTGTAGCTCATGGGAAACACTAAAAGCCAAGTGAAGACGTGGAAATAAGTTCCTTGATTAAACCACACAGCTCAAGAGAACAGCTGGACACGTAGGGTCTCACCTCAGTTGTGGTAATGAGGGTGAAAGAGAGCATCGGTTATTCACTTGTTAAAAGGATGCATTTATAATCATGATAAAATGTGATCAACTAGTCTGTAACAGTTAACTGTAGAATCAGTCATGTGTCATGAAATATATGAATCAAATCGACTCACCTTCAGTATGTTGAGAGATGTTTGAGATCAGCACTAAAAACACAAAGAGAAACCTCATTACAATGTGAACATTGAGCTGATAGTTATAAAGATTAACTGGTTCTGTATGTGTCTAGATAAACATGAAATGATCTGACTGGTATTTTATAGATTTGATCACAGCAGAGAAGTGTTTAGGGAACTTCACTCCAACAGTCTGATCACGAGCAGAAGAATAAAGACAAACTCTTACTAACTGTGAACTAGTGAATATTACAACAACAGCAACAATAACTGTAAAACAAACCAACAGAACTGATTCAACAGCATTACACATCACAAAACTGAATCACTGAGCAAACACACTGATCTACAACACAACAGAGAGCATTTCTCTTTCACAAACAGCACTAACTGCACACTTCCTCTCTCAAACTCATCTTTCACTCATATTTGAATTTATTGAATTCATCATATATCATGAACTACAGCTGGATTTGAAACTCTGAGATCAGACAGAAAATACATAAATCTAGGAACACAAAAACACTTGATCATTTACATCATATAATAACTATTCCACTGAAACACATTATGAGAAAATAATACTCACAGAGCAGAAGAGGAAGTGGACTGAGCTCCATACTGACTGAATGATGTCAGACGCTTAAAGACACAGAGTGTGTTAAAGACTCTAGACCTACCCCATGTGTTACAGAATATGAAAAGTTGTATTCTAGTGTGTTTGATGAACAATGGAAATGGAGCGATATATTGATTGCTGTTTTCAAATGGTGGTATTAGCTGTATTTATGTATTTACATGACAATAAAGTGAACAACTGCGGCTCCTCCCTGACTGGTTAGTATGGTGGAGATGAAATAGATCAAACCAAAACACAAATATGATCTTAACATCAACCTATTTCTATTCTGTCAGTCCTCTGACACTGATATATTTGTACGTGTGAACACAGTTTAATATTCATACACCAAGGCCAGGGATCAGGATATGTACCTAAAACCTTACAAACTGGTTGTTATTAAGCCTCTCATAAAAAAGGAACTTGATCGTACAGAATTAGTTAATTACAGACCTCAAATCTTTGGTTTCTGTCAAAAATGCTAGTAACACATAATAATTGTAATTTAATTTCAATGTCAATATCATCTTTGTTCATTTTTTTAAATAAGTTGTTGTTGTTGTTTTTTGTTTTTTTTTGGGGGGGTGGCCTTTTCGCCTAAATTTGACATACTCAAATTTAAATGTTTGCCCTATACATATACAATGGAGGATATATATATTTAATTTTAAAGAAAACCCTTTGAACTACACAATATTATTTACGTTTTTTTTAATGTCTCTTATTCAGGTTCTGTAAGGTCCAGCTCTTTTGTTTGATGCCACTAGGTGCGAATACGCTTCTAAACAGGGGTTATTGCATTAGTGAAGCAAGTAAACTTTTTGCATCTATTCGTGTCATTTAGAGTTTCCTTTGCAAAAACAGGCTTTATAAATCACAATAACCCCTTTCTGATATTGCTCCACTATTTTTCGCCACAGCATTGGGGGAATTGGTGATCCTCTGCCCATCTTGACTTCTGAGAGACACTGACACTCTGAGAGGCTCTTTATGTACCCAATCATTTTGCAATTGACCTAATAATTTGCTTACAAATTGGTTCTTCAACTGTTCCTTATATGTACATTTTACTTTTTTGGAATGTGTAGCTCTCATGAAATCCAAAATGAGCCAATATTTGGATGTGAAATTAATTTTTTCTCTGTAAAGAGGAAGTGAGTATTTATTGGATTAACAATGTTTAATTAATGTTTCCAGCATGATAAGCAAGTGACTAGCAGGTCACTATCATATTGTTAACTTGATTAGCAAGTGAGTAGCAAAAGACTAGCATATTGCTAGCATGATTACCAAGTCACTAGCATGTTGCTAACATGATTAACAAGTTACTATCATGTTGCTAGCATGTTTCTAGCCTGATTAGCTAGTTACTATAATATTGTTAGCATGTTTATGTGCTAATCCAGCTAAAACCAGTTGATTCATTAAAAAAAAAAACAGCTAAAAACAGCCAAGACCACTATAACAGTCGCCCAAACGACTTTAAAACCATGTTAAAGGCATGTTTCTAGCCTGACTGGCAAATGACTAGCATTCTGTTAACATGTTTCTATGCTAATCCAGCTAAAACCATTTGATTCAGAAAAAAAAGAAATCTAAAAACAAGCTAAAACCAGCGTGACAATGGCCAAAAAAAACTGTAAAACCATTTTAAAATCATGTTTCTAGCCTGATTATAAAATGACTAGCATGCTGTTAGCATTTCTATATGCTAATCCAGCTAAAACCAGTTTATTCAGTAAAAAACAAAAACAGCTAAAACCAGCTAAGACCAGCATGACAGTGGTCAAAACCAATTTAAACCCAGATTGGGAGATCAGCCAAAGCAACCAATCAGCTTAGGCTAGTTTTAGCTGTATTTTCAGTAAGGAGTTTTTAATCTATGCTATGGCAGTTTATGGCAGTTTACTTTGGCAGTAGACGGCAATACATTCTAAGTCTTTTTTTTTTTTTTCACCCCCTCAATGAAAGTCTGTTGGATCTTAGGTGGTTTTGATAGTCTGGTTAATGAAAACCGTAAAACACAACTTCCCCATCCAACAACATCAGGAAGATCAGCCTCTTCTTTAACATGAAGCATAAAACCTCATTCAGGCTGTTGTCATCTGTAGGCTGCACTACTGCAATGTTTAAGTCTCATTGCTGGCAGGAGTTTTAGGTGGCAGGTAGTGAATGAACAGCACTCTGTTCCCTCAATACCCATGGCTGAAGTGCCCATGAGCAAGGCACTTGAACCACTAGTTTCTCCCCGGGTGTTGTATATATAGCTGCCCACTGCTCCGGGTGTGTGTTCACTTCTCACTGCTGTGTGTGTGCACTTGGATGGGTTAAATCAAATTCCGAGTATGGGTTACCATACATGGCAAATGTCACGACTTTCACTAATAACTAAAAACCAGCAAATATCCACCAGCACCAGGGCAGCAAATGTCCAAATGCTTCCTGAGCTTGTGACCAATGGGACCTGTCCTGGTCAGTGGAGTGACCCATCTGGTGGTTTGGACTGTGGTAACGGGAGCAGTGGTTGCCAGCTCAGAGTTGGCTGTGGATTGGGATGTGTCGGTTTTCCAGGTGGTTGGTTCTGTGGTGTTTTGAGAAGGAAGATATGGATTGGCTATTGGAGTCCAGATAAAATACTCCATCCAGATTTCATACCATATTGTGGTCCAGGTCTCAGTCACCAATTATGTGTAACAGTAAATAATGGTGAGGAAGCAAGTGTAAGTAAATGAAATAGGATTTATTAACAGAGTCCAATGAACAGAGAAGAATGGCAGGAACAACAGGTATGTAGAGATGTCTGACAGTGATCCAGGGAGTGGTGATGAGTAGAGACAGCAGGATAGCATGACACAGGAACTGAGATGAGCGGACCATTGTGTTAAGGAGTGTATGGGGTTCCAGAGGTGCGAAGATCCAATGACAAGAAACAGAGAAGAAACAGGAATGAGAAACCAGGCATACAATCGGGAAACTTCAAACAACGCTCTGACAAACACAAGACGAAGACAGGGCAATAAGTAGGGATCGGGTAATGAGTGGCAAGTGTGGTTGATAAACAATTAACTGAGATGCCCACATGAAATGATCAGTGCTGACGAGAGACACACAAAACTCCACCCACATAGTGCAAAGCAGAGACGACGGTTTACCAACCGTTACAATGTTTCAATTGAGGTCCAGGATGTGGTGGAATCGTGCAGGTTGGTGTCTTTAGTGGTGTGCTATTGAGAAATCGGTGTTTGAGTGCTGGAAATGGGTTTCACTGAGATTGGTGGAAGATCAGTGTATCTAATATCTGGACTGTCTGAAAGAACCTGAGTGGGTCTGAAATCCTGGTCTCCTCTGGGGTGGATGGGTGGAGGATAGGTCAGATCTGGTGGATAGAAGTCACACTCTTCCAGCTCAATGATGGGTCATTTGAGCAGGTGAGGTGGTCCGGACCACACCACAGAGCCGGCAACAGGAATTATGTCATTTGTCTCATACTGATGTGTCTGCGTGAGTGTAATTGTGTGGGTGTGGTTACTCGTTGTGTTGATTAGTGTCACCAGCTGTCATTAATTCCAGTTCTTTTATATTCCCAGTAATTTCCATCTCATGTTGTCAGATCGTTGTGGTTGTTCCTCGGTGTGTGTCCTGTTCTCGTGCCTCGTCTGCTCTAGTTCTTCGTCTGGATTTCGTCAGTTCTTCGTGTCGTCTGGATGTTCCACGGTTCCTGGGTTTTCTCAAGCACGCTCTTCACCGCACCACCACCAGATCGCCATCTCGTCCCTGCTTCGATTGCCACCTGAGTGTTTGTCCCCGACCTATCTCTTTGCATCTGACCTACATTCAATAAACCGAGTTTACTTGCATCTTGCATCCTCCTGTTATTTCAGCACAGAACGATCTGACCAGACCATGGATGCAGCAAGCACGTCCCAGCTCAAGGACTTCATAGCTCACAGCATCTCACGTATGGACCAACAAGAGGAGAATATCTCAGGCACAGTTCGTGCGGTGCAAGCACTCGTGAAGCAGGTGTCCGAACTCACCCAACAGGTACAACTTCTACGGACTACCACTGTGCTCCCCACGCCGCCCGTTCCCCCACCACCAGCGCCTGCAGCAGCAGAGGGACCAGAGCCACACCTACCCATACCAGAGGGATATTCCGGTGAGACTGAATTTTGAAGAGCATTCCTCACGAGATGTTCCATGTATTTCGCCTTACAGCCACGCACTTTCCAGAGTGAACAGACATAGATAGCATTTGTATTAACCCTGCTGTCAGGGAGAGCAGCGCTTTGGGAAACGGCGGTGTGGGAGAACGGAAACAACTGCTGCACCTCATTCCAGGCACTCTCCGAAGAAATGAAGAGAGTTTTCGATCGTGCAGTGGCGGGTAAGGAGGCGGCCAGATTACTCGCCGAACTGCGACAGGGAGAAGGCTCGGTGGCGGACTTTTCCATTCGGTTCCGCACCCTGGCCACAGAGTGCCGTTGAAACGAGGAAGCACAGTGGGATATGTTCCTCCATGGGCTGGCTGACCGCGTTCATAAAGAGATTTATGCCATGGACTTCGCACGGTCAGCCCCGCATTCGACCACGAGCCCATGCAGGTGGGGAGAGCTCGGCTTTCCCGGGAGGAGAGGAAGAAGCAGAGATCCCAGGGACTTTGTCTATACTGTGGCCGGACGGGCCACTTCATCCAATCCCGTCTGGTAAAAGAGCAGGCCAGGTAGTAAGTATGAGGCTACTATCGGGTGGGATCTCCGCCGAGAAGACCTCATCACCACCATCAACCCTCCTCCCGGTAAGACTGAGATGGCGAACGTCGACGCACTGCACCAATGCACTTCTGGATTCGGGAGCTGAGGGTAATTTCATTGACTTCAAACTGGCTATTAAACTTCAGATCCCCATCACTCCTCTCTCACACCAGATCACCGTCACCGCACTCAATGGTCAAGAACTTCCCCAGATTACTCATTCCACTGAAAGTATCACCCTCATCAACTCTGGCAATCACACAGAAATCATCTCATTTCTACTCATGGACTCACCACTTGCACCAGTGGTTTTGGGACATCCGTGGCTTTCCAAACACAACCCCCTGGTCGACTGGTGCACTAACACTATTTCCACATGGAGTAACCACTGTCATGAATCCTGTTTAGTGTCTGCCTGTCCCTCTGTGTCTGGTTCTGTGTTTCAGAGTAAGGCAGTGGATTTGTCTAACGTGCCCGCGGAGTACCTTGACCTGAAGGAGGTGTTCAGTAAGTCCTGTGCTGCTTCTCTCCCTAAGCATTGTTCCTATGACTGTGCGATAGATCTACTGCCAGGTAAAACTCAGACCAAGGGCAAACTTTACTCTCTTTCTGTTCCCGAGAGGGAGGCCATGGAGAAATATATTTCTGATTCTCTGGCCTCTGGGTGCATCCAGCCTTCCTCTTCTCCTGCGGGGGCGGGGTTCTTTTTCGTTGGGAAGAAGGATGGTTCTCTGCGACCTTGCATTGACTACCGAGAGCTGAACAACATCACGGTAAAGAATTCTTATCCTTTGCCATTGATGTCTTCAGCTTTCGAGAGGTTTAAGGGTGCATCCATTTTCACGAAACTGGACTTACGCAATGCATATCATTTGGTTCGCATCAGGAAGGGGGATGAATGGAAATCCGCTTTTAATACCCCTAGGGGGCACTTTGAATATTTGGTTATGCCCTTCGAGCTTTCCAACAGCCCAGCGCTTTTCCAGGCACTTGTGAATGACGTGTTGAGAGACATGGTAGATCAATTCATATATGTTTACCTGAATGATATATTGATTTTTTCTTCATCTCTCCAGGAACACGTTCAACATGTCAGATGAGTGCTCCAGAGACTGTTAGAGAATGGGCTTTTTGCCAAGGCGGAGAAATGCTCGTTTAATGCACAGTCTGTTCCCTTCCTAGGGTACATCATCTCTTCTGAGGGAGTGCGCATGGATCCTGACAAGGTTAAGAAAATTGGAAAATTGGCCAAGTGCAGATTCCCGTAAGGCCCTACAGCGGTTTCTGGGGTTCGCCAATTTTTACTGGCATTTCATTCGCAACTTCAGCCAACTAGTCGCACCTCTGACTGCCTTGACCTCCCCCCGAACGATGTTCAGGTGGTCGAACATTACCGAGGCAGTGTTCGCCAACCTCAAAAGTCATTTTGTTTCGGCTCCCATTCTTGTCACCCTTGATGCCACACGTCAGTTCGTGGTGGAGGTCAACGCGTCAGAGGTGGGAGTAGGAGCAGTGCTTTCACAGCGGGCCTCCTCAGACAAAAAATGCATCCCTGCACATTTTTTTCTCATCGACTATCGCCTGCTGAACGTAATTATGACATTGGTAATAGAGAGTTGTTGGCATTTAAGTTAGCATTGGAGGAATGGGGTTATTGGCTAGAGGGTTCGGGGGTACCCTTTATCGTTTGGACTGATCATAAGAATCTTGAATACATCAGATCGGCTAAGAGACTCAACTCCTGGCAGGCTCGGTGGGCTCTTTTTTTTGGACCTTTTGATTTTTTTGACACTTTGTCTGGTATTTTTGATCCATCCGAACGCCCGGTCACTCCCGAGTGTACTTTACCTGAGAAAGTTGTCATCTCCACTAAGGTATGGGAGATCGAATCGAAGGTCAAGACAGCCTTAGAAGGGGTAACGCCTCCGTCTGGTTGCCCACCGAGTCGTTTGTTTGTTTGTTTTTCCCGGAGGGGTTACGGTCCGACGTTATTCAATGGGGTCATTGCACCAACGTGGCTTGTCATCCAGGAGTCACTCACACTAGTTTTTTGGTTAAGCAACAATTCTGGTGACCATTAATGGCTCGCGACATTCACGATTTTGTTTTGGCTTGCTCAGTCTGTGCCACTGGTAAGACATCTAACCAACCTCCAGACGGGCTACTTCGACCGCTACCTGTCCCTTCGAGACCCTGGTCCTATATCGCTCTAGATTTTGTCACCGCCCTCCCGCCCTCCAATGGCATGACAGTTGTTTTAACGGTAGTGGACCGGTTCTCGAAGGCGGCACATTTCATCCCCTTGCCCAAATTACCTTCAGCCAAGGAGACAGCGGTCACAGTCATAGATCACGTCTTTTGGTTACATGGCCTCCCGATGGACGTGGTCTCTGACAGGGGTTCCCAATTCGTATCCAAATTTTAGCAAGAATTTTCTAAGTTACTGGGGGCCGCGGTCAGTCTGTCCTCGGGCTATCATCCCCAGAGTAATGGTCAGTCTGAACGAGCCAATCAGGACCTTGAGAGAATGTTGCGATGTTTGGATGCCAAGAATCCGTCATCCTGGAGCCAACAGCTTTCTATGGTGGAGTACGCCCACAATTTGTTAGGAGTGTCATCCACGGGCCTCTCGCCATTTAAGTGTAGTATAGGTTACCAGCCACCAATTTTTCAGAGTCTGGAACCCGAGGTCGCGGTCCCCTACACTCACGCATTTCTCCAGAGGTGCCGCCGTACTTGGACTAGAGCCCGCGAGACTCTATTCGAAGCAGGGGGGCGCATGAAGGACAAGGCCGATCGCCATCGGTCAAAGCCTCCCGTTTACATCGTGGGTCAAAGAGTGTGGCTTTCTACCAAGAATATTCCTCTCCGCTCCGTGTCTAACAAGTTAGCTCCCAAATTCATTTGCCCGTTTCCTGTCACCAATATTATTAGTCTGGTGATAGTCCGACTTAATTCCCTCCTGCGTACAGGAGAATTCACCCCACCTTCCATGTGTCTAAAACAGTGCCGCTGCTACCCATTTTTGTGCCCTAAGCATAATTCCTTTATGATGCCCCCCACCCCGACCCAGAGAAAGAAAAAAAACGTTTGTTTTTGCCAGTTTAACGTTTTATTACCAAACATAACTCAATACCAATAACACACAATACCAGCATCACAGTATAAAACTTAAGAACACCAAAAAGAGAAAGAAAATCTTCACAGCTTTGCTGACTTTGTAAACAGTCAACAGAATAGCAAAAAAAAATAAAAAAAATAATCCAGACTTTTTTTTTCTCCAATTGAATGTCACTTTGAATAAATTAAATTAAAAAATCATCAATAAGTACTAGGGCTCTCACTTTTGTGAAAAATCATTTTCGATTTTTAAGACATAAGTGTTCATTGAATCGATTGTAAAATCGATTTTCCATGTCTAACAAAAAGACGTTTCCTTTTTCAATGTCAATAAACGGACGAACGTAAAGAGCGAGCTGGAAACACTCAAGTCAGCAATATTTCTTATTTAATTGGCATGAAGTTTCATGGCAAAATTTTAGGGGTCCAGAGAAGAGCATTTTTTATTCACTATATGTCCAGCTGTTGAGAAGACGCGCTCCAACCGCAAAGATATCCCAGGACACTCAGGTACAGCTGTGCAAGGTGGGGGTATTACTGCCAATTTTCCACCACAAAAGCTGGTCGCTATCAGCTTGCAATGGTCCTTTTCATAACTCAGAATATCTTGTAACTAGATGCGCGAATGAGGAGAATTCGTGTCTACCGTGCCGCGAGACATCCAGACGCGCTGAAACACGTCTTTACATTGTAAGTTATAATAACATAGTTTGCTGATGCTAACATTAACGTCAGCAAGTACGAGGCGCATTACGATTAGCAGCAGCACGCACATCACATGCAGCACATTTCCCGTACTTTCTAGACTAGACCGGACTAAACTAGAGCAATTATTAAATACCTTTCTTGTTCCCCCTTTTTTGTTACATATGCATGGCTAAAATGTGCCTAATATTTCTATAGGCTAATGAAATAATACCGGCATTAAACAAAAAAAATCATTAGGCTATTTTTGGTGCCCCCTCAGCACAATGCGTGATGCGCGTGTTGGGAGCGGCGGCGCTGGTCTAAAATCAAGCCCGTGTTTTATTCTCACATTAATCCGCATAATTATACATTTAATTATACATGAGCTGACACTGTCAAGTATGTAACTCAGTTTGGAAAGATTTAACAAATCTTTGACATTCCATACATTCACTGACTGATGGATTCTCACCGTAAAATGGAAAAGTTAATTTCTGTCACCACTATGAACCAACTATTACACAAAATATGAAGAATATAAGTAAGCTGTCAATGACAGGTCTAAAGAGCCAAGGTACCAGAACAAAAATACACTCTGCAAAATATTGTCTAATTATTATCAGAAAATCCCAGTAAATAGAGATAACTATTTGTATCAAGCCTTTTTTAACCATGAGCGCACATTTTGATTTGCCACACTCCTGACTATTTTTTCCTGCACCTTATTTGGATCAACAAGCAAGTGTACGTAGCATGCATTCACAGCATCAGAAATGAAACACTCTTTAATTTATATATGATATATTCATAAATGAAGAAAATGTATTTAAAATACAATAATACTTTTCAACCAACACAAGTAGTAAAGGGAACATTAGAACATGTTACAGTAGGTCATATGCTCTCAAGGCTCCATAGTGAGTTCATTTTAGACTCTAAAATACTTATAAATTCAAGTTATTAAAAAAACTATATAATTGTACATCCAACCCCAAAATGAGGGTTATGTGTTTTCTTAAGGGGTTTATTATGCACTTTAATAAAACCAACAACTCCAAAATGTTTTGAAAAAAACAAAATGTATTGAAAGACCTGGCATTATTGACCAGCATTGGAGTGTAGTATAATAGCCATTATGCCTGTGGTTTAGGTATATTTTTGGAAGATTTGTGAAAGATGGAGAGACAAATCTATACTTATTTCACAAAGTATTGATGATCAGTGATATGAGTGCAACAGAAGATCAGGTTGTAGTATTAAAACAAGTTGTTGAGGACCAAAAGTATAGAAGCAATGAGGGTGAGGGCAGTGATGAAGAATAGGCAGGGGTGGATTTATTGAATAGGGGGTCTAGGCAAAATATAGGAATGGGGCCCAAAAAGAAGAGAAAGTATACAGTACAATAATTGTACTCCTATATGAAAAGCATTTTAGGGGGCCCAAGGTGGTCACCAACCTTTGCCTAAAGGGTTAGTCCGCCCCTGAAAACTGGTTGTTGTTGAAGTGTTTCTCAACAGGTATGAATTTATATAATATCTTTAAATTGGGGTCATGGCTTGAGGTCCCGAGGTCAAACCAGTTGAAATCCACTGCAAACAGTGTCTCAGTGAACAGATTGTACAAATTTGCCACCATTTCACCATGACAGTACTGCATTTTCAGAAAATAATTATATTTTGGTTTATTCATAAAGTAAAAGGGGTCATATGGCATTTCTAAAGAGAACATTAATTTGTGTATTTAGTGTGATGCAATGTGTTTATGTGGTTTTAATGTTAAAAAAACACATTATTTTCCTCATGATGTACATTATTGTTTCTCTCCGCTCTATGCCCCACCTTTCTGAAACACATCAGTTTTTAGAAAGCTAATTGTTCTGAAAGGTGAGGTGTATACTGATTGGCCAGCTATCCAGTGCATATTGATTGGCTGAATGCCTCAAACGTATGACAGAAATGGTACGCACCTCACCATACTGTGATGCCATATCCCAGCACAATGAGACAAAACCAATAAAATCCATTATAAACAAGGCACTTGTTACATCCAGTGGGGACATAATGACTGATTATAATGACTTACTGTAAACTGTGATTTTTTACAAATTGTGTTGCATATCGCTCTGTGTAAACATAAAACCATGTCTTCATTTGTGATCAGAAAAAAGACAAACAACAAGGTCTACTCTACACTGCTCTAAACCCGCGTTTGAATAGTCAGTGGCAAATTCTTTAAATATTTAAACGTACTTACAGGCTGTGATTCTGAAGCACCAGACTTTCCTTGCTAAGTTGGAATTGCTCCACTTTATAGAAATAGACAGAGGCATTGAGGGCTACTCTCACAAGAAACAGTCCTCATCCTCAGTAAAATGTGCTGCACACATCTGAATATGTAGCTTGGACTGAACTGGAAAAGTGTTGTATATACAATTTAAACACTGATTTCTAGTCATATCCATTTTTGGAAGGCCAAACAAAGTAGGTTCGCTTTCACAACGAAACACAGCGGGCCCTATTTTAATGATCTAAACGCAAAGTGTAAAGCGCACGGCACAGGTGCACTCAGGGCGTGTCCAAATCCACTTTTGCCATTTAAACAATTGAAAAACGGTTGGCGTGCCCGGGCACATGGTCTAAATGGGTTGTCCCTATTCTCTTAATGAGTAATGGGTGTTTTTTGGGCGTAACTGTCACGACTCGTGATGCAAGGAAACAAGGAGAGGGAACCAATTGCAGGTAAGTCATTTATTAAAGGGTAATCCAAAGGGGTAAACAGTCCAGGCAGGGTCAAAACCAGAATATCCAAATCCAACATAAACAAACAAGAAGACAAGGCAAGGCAAGGCAAGAACTGACAGACATGAATAAACATTCAAACATTAAACAAGGACTCCGTAACACAGACTAAGACAGACCGGGTATAAATAGACAGAAGGTGATGAGGGAACTGGAGACAGGTGGGGAACAATCAATTAATTCAAACAAGGAGGAAGGTGACCAAATAAGGGAACAGGAAGTTGATAAGGTGAAAGACACCGTGGGAAGGAGGACACCTAGTGGAACCCCAGGGAACACCACCCAGACACTGCAACAGTACCCCCCCTCTACGACAGACACAAAACAGAGACCAGGAGGGAGGCAGACAGGTGGAGGCTGAGGGGGAGGGACGGAGGGCCAGAAAAGAAAAACATGGGGAACAGGCACCATAACTGTAAACACAAAACAGGGAAACCAGGAGGGAGGAGGACCGGAGGAGGCACAGGGGGGAGGGACGGAGGGCCAGACTAACAGAGAGGAACAGGGACAGGAGTGAACACAAAAAAGGCAAAAACAACAACATGAAGCCCCCCAGGGTGGAGGAGAAGACCACCACATCCTTGTGGTCAACGCCAGAGTCCTCCAGGGCGGAGCGGAAGGCCACCACCACCGTGAGGTCAGGACGGAAGCCCCCCAGGGCGGAGCAGAAGACCACCACAACCATGTGGTCAGGACCAGAGCCCCCCAAGGCAGAGCAGTCCTCCGTGCGGCCGAACCAACGGGACGACGAAACTCTGGTAATCCCCTGGTGTCCTTACTGGACTCCAGAAGATCGGTGCTGGCCTGACACTGCTCATGAAGATCATTGGTGACTTGTATTTGCTCATGAAGATCAATGGTGACTTGCCTTTGTTCATGAACATCAGAGGTGACTTGCCCTTGTTCATGAAGATCAGAAGTGACTTGACTCAATCCTTGAAAATCACCGGTGACTTGACTCAGTCCTTGAAAATCACCAGTGACTTGACTCAGTCCTTGGAAATCACCAGTGACTTGACTCAGTCCTTGAAAATCACCAGTGACTTGACTTGACTCTGAAAGGTCAACGGTGACCAGCCTAGTCTCTGGAAAGTCCATGGTACCTAGCCCTGGCTCTGGAAGGTCATCAGTGACTAGCCCTGACTCTGGAAGGTCAGCGGTCACTATCCCCGACTCTGGAAGATCAGCGGTGACTAGCCCTGATTCTGGAGGGTCAGCGGTGACTAGCCCTGACTCTGGAGGGTCATCAGTCACTAGCCTCGACTCCGGAGAGTTCACTGGAACCTGACTCGACTCCGGAGAGTTCACTGGCACTTGACCCGACTCCGGAGAGTTCACTGGCACCTGACTCGACTCCGGAGAGTTCACTGGAACCTGACTCGACTCCGGAGAGTTCACTGGAACCTGACTCGACTCCGGAGAGTTCACTGGAACCTGACTCGACTCCGGAGAGTTCACTGGAACCTGTCTCGACTCCGGAGAGTTCACTGGAACCTGACTCGACTCTGGAGGGTCAACTGGAACCTGACACGACTCCGGAGAGTTCACTGGAACCTGACTCGACTCTGGAGGGTCAACTGGAACCTGACACGACTCCGGAGAGTTCACTGGAACCTGACTCGACTCTGGAGAGTTCACTGGAACCTGACTCGACTCCGGAGGGTCAACTGGAACCTGACTCGACTCTAGAGGGTCAACTGGAACCTGACTCGACTCTGGAGGGTCAACTGGAACCGGACTCGACTCTGGAGAGTTCACTGGAACCTGACTCGACTCCAGAGGGTCAGCTGTGACTGTCATCCTGTGCAGCAGCGCTGGGCAAGCAGCCATCTTGGGCCATCACTCTGGACAGGCGGCCCTCTTGTGCTGTGGTACTGGATCGGAATATCCAAATCCAACATTAACAAACAAGAAGACAAGGCAAGGCAAGGCAAGGCAAGGCAAGAACTGACGGACATGAATAAACATTCAAACATTAAACAAGGACTCCGTAACACAGACTAAGACAGACCGGGTATAAATAGACAGAAGGTGATGAGGGAACTGGAGACAGGTGGGGAACAATCAATTAACTCAAAAAAGGAGGAAGGTGACCAAATAAGGGAACAGGAAGTTGATAAGGTGACAGACACCGTGGGAAGGAGGACACCTAGTGGAACCCCAGGGAACACCACCCAGACACTCTGACAGTAACATTCAATAAACGAATCAGAGTCTCATCTTCCTTTCCCTTTAAGAGCCAGTTGTGCTTGTGCCAGGACGGATTTGCTAAATACACGGTGGAATTTGGCAAGCGCAAAGACAGAACACATCTCCGAGATGAAACGGAGCTGCTCGTGTGCGAGCAAATAGATAGCCTAATTAGGAAACATGCGATGACTATCTATTATGACATGTAGGCATTTATATATATATATATATATATATAGTGCACCTGAGACCCGTCGACCCTGGACCTGAACCGGGACCCCCGTTCGGGTCTATATTTTAAATGATCACCCGGGTCCGGGTCGGGTCTGAATCTATTACTTTGGTTCCCGGGTCTGTTTAACATTGTGTGTAATTCCCATGTGATGGGAGTCATCGGACTAGGAGAACATCCGACCATGATCAGACATTGCTTGTGTTTTTTGTAACTTGCAACTAATATATTTCAAATCAGCAACTAAATCTGAGGTGAACCGTCACATAAATGTTTTCTATGATGCTCAAATTTCATTAAAAAGCATATTTTAGGTAGATCCAGCTAGCAAGCATTTGCAGTCTCAAGCGCGAGTCATGTTTCTATGGCAACCAGTGAGGGACACAATGACTTCGACCGCCAAACCGCGCTTTACATTTTATCCCATTTTTATGATAATATTAATGAACCATTTAATCTTAAAGTTTTAGTGGTCAGATTCAGACTCAACACAGAGCAGAGAGCACAGAGATGATAGCAAATAAATAACGTCAGCGGCCATGGCACTGAACGAGCAATGATTATTATAGTTCAAGTTATTATGCGAGTTAACTTGAGGCAGAATGTACATGTGCACAGCTGCATTTGTCATCCATCACCGTGACATCAAGTGGACTTTTGAAGCTGAAATAATGAGTGGATTAAGCTTGAACTTGGAATAACGAGCAGAATAACATGGATTACTTTCTTGTCGGAGGATTGTAATGCATCACAGTCTGGTACAATGAAGAGAGACTATGGCTCCTTAAATTAGGTAAGCAACAGGTTTATTGACTTGTAATTGTTACGTATGCACACACAAAATGAGAGATCCAGTTGCCGTGTTTAATGGGAAATCCAAAAATCAAATCCAAAACAGGCAAGAGGTCAATAACAACGAAAGCAGTCCAAAACAAGACACATGAAAAACAATGGGGAACAAGAGAAAGCAGGGTGACATGAAACAAAGACTCCATGAAACAGATAGAAACAAACCGGGTTTATATGGAGAGGTGAAAACAATGAAAGTGGGGACAGCTGAGTGCAATTAACAGGTGTGCAATTAACAATGATGAATGGAAGAAAGACTTCTGGGAAATGTAGTGCCTGCAGTGTGGTGACTCTATGGGGAAGTGAGATCACTAGTGGACACCCAGGGAAACACAGACCAGGCCCTGTGTCATTACCCCCCCTCTAAGGAGCAGCTACCAGATGCTCCACCGAACACAAGAACAAACCAAAAACACAAATAGACCAGGAGGGAGGTGGACTGGTGGAGGATCAGGGGAAGGGAAGGAACTGGAGCCCACCAGGACGGCGCAGGCGGAACCGGAGCCAACCACAGCCGTGTGGACGAGACAGAAGCCCACCAGGGCGGAGCAGAGGACCACCACAGCCAGGCAGACAAGACAGAAGCCCCCCAGGGTAGAACAGAGGACCACCAAAGCAATGCGCACGAGACAGAAGCCCACAAGGGCGGCACAGAGGACCACTACCTACGTGTGGTCAAGACAGAAGCCCACTAGGGCGGCGCAGAGTACAACCACAGCCGTGTGGTCGAGACACAAGCCCACCAGGGCGGAGCAGAGGACCACCACAGTGGGATCAATGACACAGGAGAGCAAGTCTGGTCAGGTAAGGCTGAAATAGAGAACATGAACAGTTTAAGTGTGGCCTCTGTGGCCATGATGAGATGGTAGATGGCCTCCATGGCAATTACGTCAGAATCTCTTTCTTCACGCTAGAAGTCTTATCTAAGTCATCGTGGAAGTTGCAATAGAGGACTACTCACCCTGTTTTTCCTCTCCGCATCCGGTTCTGTATGACCTGCCTGGGATTCTCACACGGACCACACTTGTGCCCACTGTACCGAGCTGCCAGTGCGCGCCCTCAGAGCCAGAGTGGCTCGAAGGACGGCGGGAATGAGGCCCACTGCCGCCAGCGAGCCGCTGGTGGGCCCTCCCCCGCCCGAAGACGAGTTTGACGTCGGCGTGGTGGACTATAGCTTCTGCAAACTTCGTCCTCTTCGGAGCTGTCGAGGAAAACGACTCCATGTCGCTTCGACGTCGAAAAAGGTTTGGGCCTCTCAGTGGGACCGCCCTGACCAAGAGGGCCCTGAGACCTCCAGGAGAAGCCCGTCAGGTAACTACACTCGTGGCTCCTCCAGTCGAGCTGCTACCAGATGGCATTTAGGCATGCAAGAGCTCGTGGTGAAATCATGGGCTGCACCCCAATCGGCGCGCACCCACTCTGCTACGAAGGCCATATCACGCACGTGGACGGGACGGAACCCCCCCCCCCCCCCCCCCCCCCGTCTAGGAGACTGTTACCATACACCTGTGCCCGTCTCCCTCTGCTTTTGGTTTCGGACCACAGTCTAGAAAGAGCTTCTGCTCTTCATGCCAGGGCAATACTCAAGGTGTTTCAGGCAGACGGCGGCACAGTAGCGCTGACGTCATCAGGATCTGCACGCGGCAACTGATCTCGCGCTGATTGCTACTAAGCAAGGCTACTCGCTCTGCTCAGCTGTTTCATGGAGCTCATGGTCATCTTTACAGACACCTATGGCTTACCCTAGCTGTCCTGAAAGACGCGGACCGTAGGCCGCTCCTAAACGTTCCAGTTGCTCCCTCCGGCCTCTTTGGTGACATCATGGAGCTATTCTCAGAGACGCAGAAAGCGCGCCAGCGCGCATACGAGCCGTCTCCCTGACGGTGAAAGAGTGAGTGAGCTGGAGGCCCCGCCCCCAAGCGCCATGTTCATATGCATCATGTCCCCCATTTCCTTCGGGTGACGATTGCTATGTCTGTTTGAATGCTGTTTGTGTGAGTTCCACAATAAAAGCAGGTAGACAATCAGCGGAAGAGCTTTACTGCCTCTTACACTCATCACTGTGTCACTCGCCCTGTCTCAGAACAGTGCAGAGCCACAACCCATGATTATACTGGCCTCGCGAGAGTGCCAACACCACATAAACACGGTGTCACCCTCAATGTTCAGATGCATCATGTCCCCCATGTTTCTTCGGGTGACGATTGCTATATCTGTTTAAATGCTGTTTGTGTGAGTTCCACAATAAAAGCATGTTACAATCAACAAAAGAGCTTTACTTCCTCTTACACTCATCTCTGTGTCACTCGCCCTGTCTCAGAACAGTGCAGAGCCACAACCTATTATTATAATGGCCTCGCGAAGGAGCGAGAGTGCCAACACCACAAAGACACATGCATCATGTCCCCCACATCACTATGGGTGACGATTGCTATATGTGTTTAAATGATGTTTTTGTGAGTAAAAATTGTACTAAAGAAGCATATATACAAATTCTTGCACCCAACCTTGTGTCACTCGCCCTGTCTCAAACAGCGCAGAGCCACAGTCCATGATTATAATGGCCTCAGGATGGCGCAAGAGTGTCACACCATTACGCGACGCGCCCGCCCTCCCACCACTCGCAGGGGCGGGGCCCTGATTAAAAGAAGCCATCAGTGGCTGTAGAGGTAACGCCTCCGCCGTGTCATCTCATGGACGGTAAGAGGGCTATCCCGGGCGTTTCACCGTGGATACTGGGAATAATTCACGACGAATATTCTCTCCAATTCAAACGCAGACCTCCCCGCTTCAATGGCGTGGTCCCGTCACTGACTTTGCCCCAAAACCGTCCTGTTCTGCGACAGGAAGTTCTCAGTCTGCTCAAGAGAGAGCGATAGAGCGAATTTTCCCCTCAGATCGAGCGGAATGCGCATGTTGAATTATCTGGACGATTGGCTGATTTTAGCCCACTCAAGAGATGTGCTATCAGTCACGTGGAAACAATGCTTCGCCGTTTGGATACGCTGGGACTGCGTGTGAATATGCAGAAGAGCGTGTTTTTACGAGTCGGACTGTAACATATCTGGGAATATGTTTGGACTCGATGGCGATACAAGCCCATCTCTCTCTAGAGCATTTCATCGACTCTGCGCTGTTTCTGACTGGGCAGGTCGTTTGCACTGAGAGAATTCCAAAGGCTTCTGGGACTGATGGCGGCGGCTTCTTCAGTGTGCCATCTGGGTCTGCTACATTGCGGCCGCTACAGTTTTGGCTGTAACTCGAGTTCCGCCGAGGGCGTGGTCTTCGGTCCACAAGCACTTACGGTCATTCACAGTTGCGTCAGCACTCTGAGACCGTGGAACAGCCCGGATATGTTCAGCCCAGGAGTTCTTTTCTCTGCGAACGCGAATCTAGGCTGGGGAGCAGTGCGTCTGGGCCTGTGGTCGGAGTCACAGAGAAGGTGACACATAAACCATTTGGAATAATGGAAGTGGTGTCCTAATATCCCTGCAAGCCTTTCGGTCGAAATTGGAGCGGAAACATGTACTGATTCAAACCGACAACACGTCTGTGGTCTCGTACATAAATCGCCAGGGCGGCGTGCGCTCCAGAGCTCTATTCAAACAGGCAGCGAGTTTCCTGTTGTGGGCGGACCGACACTTAATCTCCATAGGAGCGTCGCACATCCCAGGTACTTTGAACCGTGGAGTGAGCATGCTTTTGAGGAACGGGATTCCTCAAGGAGATGTTGGCTTCACCCAAGATCAGATCTAATGATTTGGGAGGGAGGAAGTGGATTTGTTTGCCACGAGCGAGAACACGTTTGCTATCTCACTCCCCCCTGCTGGGAGATGCTCTGACATCGCACTGGCCAGAAGCCAGGCTTACACATTCCCTCCTGTGAAAATTCTGCCTGTGTTGTGCAAAATCAGGGAGGAAAAAGCATAATTTATACTCGTGGCCCCGAACTGGCCGAATCAGCCCTGGTTCGCGGACCTGAGAGAGTTACTGATGGCTCCCCCATGGCGAATCCCCCTCAAGCAGGACCTGCTGTCTCAGGCGAATGGCACAATATAGCACCCCAGCCCCGAGCTGTGGAACCTTCATGTGTGGCCGCTGCGGGGACCCTAATGAGCGGGACACTCGCTCGGCCGCCTTTCGTCAGTCGGATCAGCTGTTCGTGTGCTTGGTGGATGTAATAAGGGACATGCTGTTTCTAAACAGAGACTTTCTCACTGGATCGTGGACGCTATCAAATGCCAGGGGAAGGATTATCCCCTCAACATCAGAGCTCATTCTGCGAGGACATTATAAATGCTTCCTGATGGGCCTGGTCTAGAGGTATGTCTGTCCAGTATTTATATTTTGCTGCTGGCTGGTCTTGCCAGAATACAATCGCCAGGTTTTACAAGCTGGATGTACCCTCTGTAGCGTCACATGTATTTTCGGTGAGTTAAGTTTTATTCATTAAAGCTGTTATAACCAGCTATACAGTAGTTACCATGGCTGCTAACTCTGTGTTATGGTTTAAATGGTTTATGAAGCAGTCACCGCAAACGCCGTCGACTCTGTTTAACTCTCATGCTTGAGTGCTTATTGCTTTGTGTCTGCCCTGGTTAGTGCAGATTTCGATATATTGCTTGAAGTTATGCATATTTTGTTAGGGTCAGAGCAGATGTCTCATTGGCCTAGTTCCGCCTATCAGATGCAAGCACTCTTAGCGACACAGCCATTGGCTAGAACTGTATTGCTTGTGTGAGAGTGATTTACTCCGTTCAGGGCTTAACCTCACTGCTCTCACGGCGGGATTTTATACAGTTCCCATATACGTCTTAGCTGACGTAATGTTGAGTTACCGCCTCGAGAGGGAACGTCTCCGGTTACTATCGTAACCTCGGTTCCCTGAGAGGCGGGAACGAGACATTACGTTAGCCGCCGTGGTCGCTGTTTGATCAGCTGTGCTAGCGTTCAGTCGTGATTCTGACGTAATTTTCACGCCCATGCAATTTATACTGCACGCTTACCCGCCAGTATTTGCATGCTTCGCGTCAATTGGCCAGCTGTCCCCAGCTGGCGGTAGCCAATAAGATTTCAGTGAAAGTGGAGAAGGGAAGAGTTCCAATGGTCTCCATGGCCGTGACAGGATAGGACGAGCACTCTGGAAGTTCGGCTGAGACGTGAAAAGGCTCTGGAAGTTCAGCCGAGATGTGACGAGGCTCTGGTAGATCCATGGTGATTGGACTGGGTTCAGGAATATCAACTGTGGCTTGACTTTGTTCAGGAAGATCAACTGTGGCTTGACTTGACTCATGCAAGTTAATGGTGAGCTGACCTTGTTCATGAATATCAACTGTGGCTTCATTTCATTCAAGAAGATCAACTGTGGCTTGACTTGACTCATGAAGATCATTGGTGACCTGACCTTGCTCATGAAGATCATTGGTCACTTGACCTTACTCAGGATGGTCAATGGTAATCTGACTAGACTTTGGGAAATCAGCAGGGCACTGGTCAGTGGGGACATGACTGGACTCTGGAGCGTCCACGGGGACCTGAATGGTCTCTGGAGCATCCACAGGGACCTTACCCGACTCTGGAAAGTCAAAGGGAACCTGATCAACAGGGACCTGACTCAACTCTCGAGCGTCCACTGGGACCTGACTCTACTCTGGCAAGTCAATGGGGACCTGATCAACAGGGACTTGACTTTACTCCGGAGCGTCCACTGGGACTTGACTCGACTCTGGAGTGTCCCCCGGGACCTGACTCGACTCTGGAGTGTCCCCTGGGACCTGTCTCAACTCTGGAACGTCCCCTGGGACCTGACTCGACTCAGGAGCATCCACTGGGACCTGACTCGACTCTGAAGCGTCTACTGGGGCCTGACTCGACTCGATGCTGTAACGCTGGGTTGGCTGTCATCTTGTGTGGTGCCGCTGGTCTGGTGGCCATCTTGTGCAGTGGCACTGGGTTGGCGGCCACCTTGTGCATGGCGCTGGTCTGGCAGCCACCTTGTGCCATGGCGCTAGGCTGGGCGCCATCTTAGGCCATGGCTAATCTTAGGGCGCCATCTTAGGCCATGCTACCCCATATATATATATATATATATATATATATATATATATATATATATATATATAATTAGTCTACAAATAAATCTTATGCATTACAATTCTTTAATTTTTAATACTTGGCATGTTTGTGTGCTGCTGTGCGTCCCTGTGTTTAATTGAATAGTGGTGGCTGGTAACCGATCACGCACTGGAATGTTGATGTAGGGAGTTCTGTGCGTACTCGGCCCACCCTAGGAACTGATTCAAAGAGTCCTGATGGCCATGGCAGAAGGTATGCAGGAAGCGACCAATCTCCTGTATCTTCCTCTCCATCTGCCCATTGGACTGGGGATGGTATCCAGAGGACAGGCTGATGGCCACACCTAGGAGTGAATGGAAAGCTCTCCAAACCCGGGAGATGAACTGGGGGCCTCTGTCGGAGACGATGTCCTCGGGAATGCCAAAGTAACGGAAGATGTGGTTAAAGGGGGGGGGGGGGGGGGGGTGAAATGCTATTTCATGCATACTGAGTTTTTTACACTGTTAAAAAGTTGGATTCCCATGCTAAACATGGACGAAGTTTCAAAAATTAAGTTGTACGTTTGAAGGAGTATTTCTGTTCCAAAAATACTCCTTCCGGTTTGTCACAAGTTTCGGAAAGTTTTTTTCGAGTATGGCTCTGTGTGACGTTAGATGGAGTGGAATTTCCTTATATGGGTCCTAGGGCACGTCTGCCGGAAGAGCGCGCGCTCCCGTATAGCAGAGCACTGAGAGCAGAGTCATTCAGTGATCAGAGCGAGAGCAAAACTGAATCACTGAACAAACACACTGATCTACAACACAACAGAGAGCATTTCTCTTTCACAAACAGCACTAACTGCACACTTCCTCTCTCAAACTCATCTTTCACTCATATTTGAGTTTAGTGAATACATCTTATGTCATGAACTACAGCTGGGTTTGAAACTCTGAGATCAGACAGAAAGGAACACAAAAACACTTGATCATTTACATCATATAATAACTATTCACCTGAAACACATTAAGAGAGAATAATACTCACAGAGCAGAAGAGGAAGTGGACTGAGCTCCATACTGACTGAATGATGTCAGACGCTTAAAGACACAGAGTGTGTTAAAGACTCAAGACTTCCTGAAACCTGCGGTCAGATCTTTAGAAACCTCAGACAGATTGAAGACACACAAGTGTACCTCATGTGTTACAGAAGATCTTTGATAATGTTGATTAATCTTGTTTTCACAAAATGTCACACTGACTAACATGTAAGTTTTCTACAGAAATGTTGTCATGATCTTTTCAGTATTAAACTGAACAGTATTTATTTGCTAATATGAAAAGTTGTATTCTAGTGTGTTTGATGAACAATGGAAATGGAGCTATATACTGATTGCTCTTTTCAAATGGTGGTATTAGCTGGATTTATGTATTTACATGACAATGAAGTGAACAACAACAGCTTCCTCCCTCACTGGTTAGTGTAGTGGAGCTAAAATAAAACAAACCAAAACACAAATATGATCTTATATCCACCTATTTCTATTCTGTCAGGCCTCTGACACTGATATATTTGTACGTGTGAACACAGTTTAATATTCATACAGCAAGGCCAGGGATGAGGATATACCTAAAACCGTCAAACTGGCTGTTATTAAGCCTCTCATTAAAAACAACTTGATCCTACAGAATTAGTTAATTACAGACCTCAAATCTCCCTTTTCTGTCAAAAATACTAGAAAAGGCTGTCTTCCTTCTGAGAGAGAAATCATATCTGGAGGTATCTGAGGATTTCCCATCAGGATTTAGGTAGCATATCATATCATAGTATCATAGTATCACCGTATCTTACAGTTACAGATGACCTGCTCTCTCTGTAAGTGTAACTGGATCTGAGCGCTGTGTTCAACACTAATCAACCATACGTTTAGGCCGATAGACGATGCCATCTTCTGACATCATGTTCCCTCCCCCATCCCCTCTTCCACAATTCACCGCATCCCAGTGTTCGGAAAGGAAATGAAGTGTAGTACGGAAATCCTAAAGGGAATAAATAGCTTAAGTGATGGGAGATTTAATAAAATATACATTTCCAATATTTTTTCTTGGGTAGACTACACTGGTCACTGTATGTTTCACACTGTTGATTGTGTAGTGATTCAATCAGCTAAATCTGAGGAAAGAAAAAGCTGACATCAGACAAGTATCAATATTTAACTGAGAGAGTGATGTGAAAGAGGAAGTACAAGAGAAAGAATACATTTAAGCATTAAGTTTGCATAAAGACGCATTACTAAGAATTTTTAGTTGATGTTGTCGAGATGGCAAGTAAAGCACATGCAATGTGAGGAGAAGCTCATACCGGTGGGTTTCAGATTTTGTTTTTTTGCCTAAATTTGACATACTCAAATTTAAATGTTTGCCCTATACACATACAATGGAGGAAATACATATTTAATTTTAAAGAAAACCCTTTGAACTTCAAAATATTATTATTATTATTATTATTATTATTATTATTATTAATGTCTGTTATTCAGGTTCTATAAGGTCCAGCTCCTTTATTTGATGCCACGAAGAAGAAAAAAATCAAATAATCTTCTAAACAGGAGATATTGCATTATTGAAGCCAGTAAACTATCACTTTTTGCATCTATAAGTCTAATTTTGAGTTTCCTTTGCAAAAACAGGCTTTATAAATCATAATTACCTCAGAATGTACTATAAGCACTTTTTTAGATTTTAGATTGAATTATGTTACCTTTTAGTAGTAATATACAAAATGGCATAAACGAGTTGGACCAAATTTCACATTCTGTGTTTTCTACAATCAGTTTAATTCTTTCAGGAGACACAAGACTGTATAAATAATAAAATATATCTGATCTATCACAATCTAAAATAGAATCCACATCCTTCAGCTTTAAATCATTCCATTTATGTGTATTCTGTATTATTCTACTCTTCGGAGCATCTTTTGACACGTGATTGTCACACAATCAAATAATACATAGTCAAATTTCTAAGAATGAGAGCTTTCTTGTGATATATGACTTGACTGTTTTGTGAAATATATAAAATACACATTCTTAGGAAACTTTATTCACAGTCATTAGGTGGATATTCGTGTGTGGGATGATTACATTTCTAAGCATAATTATCCACCTTAAAACATAAAAATATTCTCTAAGCTTTCAAATTAACCCATATATGATCTGAAACCATATAAAGAAGGCAATGCAAATGAAGCATAAACATCTTTAACAATATTTTGGACCTGAATCCAGGTCTACAGATCTAATAAAGATTATTAATAAAGTGTAATCAAAATAAAATAAAAAAAATTAAAATGTATTCAAGTTTTTCTCAGTTGCTTAGACAGTAAAATACATCATTCAAGCCAAATGTCACAAACACAAAACACATTTTCTAAAATATTTCTCAGAACTATTAAAGCTATTCTTGTTTCACAACTCTATTCAGCATTTGACACCATGTCTTCCTGTTCAGCAGTGTTCACAAACCATTAATGCCACCAAAGCCTGTAGTTCTCACCATGTGTACGCTAACATGCAGCATTTTCACACTGCAGTCAGAACCACAGGATGAGTAAAAAAAGAATCACATGTGCATTCATTGGCTATGAATACAACAACAAACAAACAAAAACAAGAAACAACTCAAGAATTGTTTAAAATTGCATAGTCTTCTTTTTGACGGCATACTAACTGTATAAAATTTATGTCGATTACAGTAGCATTTTGTTCCAAAGAGCAAAACAATGAATACTTGACATTGTTAACGGAGATGATGATTTTGCAATTGTACCGTCTTGATCAATGCTTAATTTGCTTTAAACTGATGTTACCTGATTAGTAATAATGCTTTTGCTTAAGTACAAATATGTAAACCAATTATTAATGCTGTATGGAAAATGTAATGTGTGACTTCACTAACATTAATAAAACCGCTGACTGATTTAGAGTAGAAACATGCATGTATTAGAAATAGTTTTTTATGATAAATGGAAAATGTAGTAGTTAAGGTGTATGTTACAGACGGTTAAGAGACGAAGAAGAGGAAAAAAGGCTCAAAGATACTGAAAAAAATGAAAGCACAGTAAACAACTGAAAGCCTTGGGGAAGGACTTGGCAGCAGTCCAGGTGATGACATCAGAAGAACCAGAACCTTACCTACCTGAGAATAATAAATATAAATAAATAATAAATAAAAAGGTAAAAGGTGTATGGATAAGGAGACACCATAAAACAACATGTAAAACCTGATTTGCTGAAGAAAGTGGTCAAAGTTCATTTGCAAAACTGCAAAAATGTTTTACTGAGGCCCGTCTGTTATGAGGATGGGTTTGGGACGAACTCAGATGCAGACAGGATGTACTGAACACAAGATTTATTATACAAAAAGGGGAAAACAAAACCCACGAGGAGGGGGAAAACAAGGACTAGGGTAGACACTAAATAACTCTACAAAACACAATAAACAAGGTAAACAAAGACTCTGAACACTAACTACTAACAAACACTCACGGTAGTACAACGACTTCTTTGAGGGATTACAAGGACACGATATCTCAGGAGGCTGACAGGTAGAAAGAAAAGAAAGAAAGTGAAGTGACATTCAGCCAAGTATGGTGACCCATACTCAGAATTTGTGCTCTGCATTTAACCCATCCGAAATGCACACACACAGAGCAGTGAACACACACACACACTGTGAACACACACCCAGAGCAGTGGGCAGCCATTTATGCTGCGGCGCCCGGGGAGCAGTTGGGGGTTTGGTGCCTTGCTCAAGGGCACCTAAGTCATGGTATTGAAGATGGAGAGAGAACTGTACATGCACTCCCCCCACCCACAATTCCGTCCGGCCCAAGACTAGAACCCACAACCCTTCGATTGGGAGTCCAACCCTCTAACCATTAGGCCACGACTTCCATTAGGCCACGACTTCCAACGTAGGAACACATAAGTAGAACATTCACAGAGTGGAACAATGAACCGACGAAAGACAGAGCACACTAGGAGATCTAAATATATGGGGTTAGAATTGTTGCATTATTCCAAATAAATAGATTATTATCCATAAATAAATGTAACGAGATTCACAAAAATATATCAAATTCACAAATAAATGTAAAGAGTTTCACAAAAACATATAAAACTCACAAATAAATAAAATGAGATTTGCAAATAAAAAAATATATATTTACAAATGTGTTTAATGTCACAAACACAACTCTACCTGGCATTTATTTGTGAACCGCTGTCTGTGCATTTGTAAATTACTGCACGCATTTGTGGATCGCTTCCTGTGCATTTGTGGATTTGAAACACTTCTAGCGTCGATGTGCAGATAAATCCACAAATAAGTGGACTCCACCCACCGTCTACTTAACCCAATCAGACAACGCCCATGTTGCACTGACCAATCGCAGCACGCTCTCTCTCCAACCAATCACGTTTTGCCTAACAACCAGGGCGGGATCAGACACATGAATGCGAGTCACTCGCTACAGTCTCTTCAACATGGCCGATCAAGAGGAGTAAAGACAGGTGAGTGATGCTAACACAGTAATTAACTGAAGTTTTACCAGGTTCTTGATATGTCATCATTTGTCATAACTAGTGAGGTAGTTTGACAATTTACACCATGATTTAATAAGTTATTATTTGCTCTCAAGCACCATTTCGAAGACTGTCGCATTTGTCTGCCACATACATCAAGGGTGTCTTAATTCTAAAATGGACCATTATTCATTGTGAGGTGTAAATTGTTGTAATTTCTTTACTTTTGAATTTCTTTACTTGTGGCCTACAAAATGCGACCTCCTTGAGGAAGCAGCCATCGAAACAGTCAGCGGATTTATTTTACATTTAGAATTACTGAATTAGTTTATTAGATTAAATAAACTATTACTTAATATTGAGTGCAAGATGAAGAATATGTGAAGCTGCGGGTAGATTCGATGTGCGCCTGTAGTAAGGTTGCCAACTGCCCTAATTATACAGATATACGTTTGGGGTAAGATCTTCCACTGCATATTACATGAGACTCGGTTTTATTCCCCCTTGTCACCCCCTGCAGTGGCATCGTCTCAGATACTACGAGTATGTGTGAACTGAGGGTCATAAGCTGTTGTTACGTTACCTGTAATGCATGACATGTTAATTGAAATTAACTGTCGAAAAGAACCAGTTTTCGAAAAAAGAACCTGACTTCCCATCACTAGTGAAAAGTTGGCTTTCCTCATTATTATGTTCCGTTGTATATAACTGGAACGGTTACTCCATGCACCTTTAAACTACAGTCTGTTCAGTTAAATATTTGGCTGCAGTTTGTGTTTACTTACTGTTTGTTCAGGGCCTTTCTGCACAAGGTGAAAGTGCTGCTCGGGCATTAGTGCAGATCATCGCCAGGGATCTGACACCAGGGCCAAGCCGCTCCACTAATTACTATTATATATAATGCGCATTACTGTAGTAACATCCAAAATAAAACTATAACGTTATTTGTAATTTAACTAGTGTTTCCCAGTTTTCTACCTCTCTGGTGTTTTCTGAACCCATCCGTCCGTCTGTGTTATTAATTTTTTTTTTTTTAAGGTAATTAAATGACCACTTGGTCATGTAGCATGTTACATTTTAAAATATTGTTGGAATATTGGCTATCTGCTAAAAATAAAAAAAAATCTAAAGTACTGTGCTGTATTTACCAATTAGACTAATATTTCATTATGAACAAGGTTTATTGCATTGATCAAAATGTTCTGTGTTTGTTATTATGCATTTTAGGACAGTGAGACAGCAAATGACAGACTAATCCACTTTCTGAAGCTTGGATTACCCCAGGAAAACATCAGTAACATTTTAGGTGTCACTCATACAACTATCGTTCGTTGGATGAGAGAATGTGTTTGGCCAGAGACAGAATCCAATAATTAACCCTGAGGTAATTATTTCTTCTGACAATGCTTTATTGGTTTTGCTCTGTTTGATTAACCCCCCATATTTAAAATGATTTATTTGTTTACCTTTAGATGGAATATTCAGACTCAATGGCAGTTGAACAAGATGGTGGAGATGCTGACCATGTTCACTTTGCAGTCAACGTGCCTGTAATTCACAGGCCACAACTCGCAAATGAGCAAATTGACCCACTGCAAGTGTCTGATTCATTTGGAGTAGATGTATACCTCAAGACTCTCACATATGTACAGACTTTGATTGAATAAAGGGATATTTGAAGGTTTATTTCTGCTGCTCTAATTTTGACAGCAAGGTTGTAAATGTGTATATATAGTTGTATCTTAAGTAAAACTTGTGGAAACAACCTTTTAAGACATGTAAAATAATTAAATTTATTTTAAAATGTTATTGAAGTACTTTTTTTATTATTATTACTTGTACATAGAACCAGTGTCCAGAATTAAATGAGTCCAAATCCAGTGGAGGATGTGTTAGCACAAGCTTGCAATGTAGATGCAAAGTTATCCATTGTGGTTATTTCAGCTGGTATCATCAGGGTCCAGCTGCAGGTAGAAGCCTTGAAGTATCTTCCATTCCAAACATTTACCTGGATATTCTTGGATGGGACTTCCCATCCAGTCCAAAATGATGTAAGCTTTTGTAGCTGGTCTGTAGTAACTGTGTGGAAAAATAATCAGAAGATGCATACAAACAACTCTTAACATTTTAACATTTTATGGAAGGTTGTATGCATTAAAACTGTAAAACTGCAATGAGTCTTAGAATGAGAAGTTTGAAAAATACTTTTTACAGGATTTATATTGTAATTAAGCCATTTATAATACATATTAAAACAATAAATATCGCTAATTTGATTTGCAAAGTATTAATAAAAAATATAATCTTAAGAACATCTAAGTGTACTCTACTGTGCTCTTTTGAGACACCATAAACTAAAATGTGCTTTTAATATACTACCTCTATTTAAAACAATATGTATTTAGTTACCACTTGTAGTACAAGAAGTTCAGTTGGACTATAAGTGGTAACTAAATACATGTTATTAATACTTCCAATCATAGTAACCTGAACGACATACCAATTTTTCCTCAAATGTGCTTTATAATAAATTACAATAAATCTATGAACAGGCTGTGGTCATGTCATGCATTACAGGTAACGTAACAACAGCTTATGACCCTCAGTTCACACATACTCGTAGTATCTGAGACGATGCCATTGCAGGGGGTGACAAGGGGGAATAAAACCGAGTCTCATGTAATATGCAGTGGAAGATCTTACCCCAAACGTATATCTGTATAATTAGGGCAGTTGGCAACCTTACTACAGGCGCACATCGAATCTACCCGCAGCTTCACATATTCTTCATCTTGCACTCAATATTAAGTAATAGTTTATTTAATCTAATAAACTAATTCAGTAATTCTAAATGTAAAATAAATCCGCTGACTGTTTCGATGGCTGCTTCCTCAAGGAGGTCGCATTTTGTAGGCCACAAGTAAAGAAATTCAAAAGTAAAGAAATTACAACAATTTACACCTCACAATGAATAATGGTCCATTTTAGAATTAAGACACCCTTGATGTATGTGGCAGACAAATGCGACAGTCTTCGAAATGGTGCTTGAGAGCAAATAATAACTTATTAAATCATGGTGTAAATTGTCAAACTACCTCACTAGTTATGACAAATGATGACATATCAAGAACCTGGTAAAACTTCAGTTAATTACTGTGTTAGCATCACTCACCTGTCTTTACTCCTCTTGATCGGCCATGTTGAAGAGACTGTAGCGAGTGACTCGCGTTCATGTGTCTGATCCCGCCCTGGTTGTTAGGCAAAACGTGATTGGTTGGAGAGAGAGCGTGCTGCGATTGGTCAGTGCAACATGGGCGTTGTCTGATTGGGTTAAGTAGACGGTGGGTGGAGTCCACTTATTTGTGGATTTATCTGCACATCGACGCTAGAAGTGTTTCAAATCCACAAATGCACTGGAAGCGATCCACAAATGCGTGCAGTAATTTACAAATGCACAGACAGCGGTTCACAAATAAATGCCAGGTAGAGTTGTGTTTGTGACATTAAACACATTTGTAAATATATATTTTTTTTATTTGCAAATCTCATTTTATTTATTTGTGAGTTTTATATTTTTTTGTGAAACTCTTTACATTTATTTGTGAATTTGATATATTTTTGTGAATCTCGTTACATTTATTTATGGATAATAATCTATTTATTTGGAATAATGCAACAATTCTAACCCCATATAAATAGGGGAACAATTAAGACACGACAGGTGGCACAGATACCGCAATCACAACAAGACTAGGATAACAAGGGGGGCGGGGCAAGGGAACGAGACAACACAAGCACATGGCCCAAAGACAAGGCCATGTGCTTGTACACAAAACACGGGTCTGTCATGATCCTGCCTCAAGACTAGAGAAAAGTCGGGACATGAAGGCAGAATCATGACACCGTCTTGATAATAAAATAACCATCTAATCGTGATTATTTGATCTAATTGTGGTTGTTTCAGACAACCGTGATTATTGTGCTTTTTATACGTCACAAGAAGAGAACCAGTTGGGTTTTTATGCACTGTATAGCTTATTTCATCTGAAGTCTTTCAATACCTTAATGTGAGGGACACAATTGTATTTACATTGTTAAATTTAAGTTTACAGAAATTGATCTCCCTTCTGCTGCAGCCGTCAGTCATTCTCCGCTCAGCATTCAAACAGCACGTCACAATCAGTTATGACAGTCACTACTGTAAAACGCTCTCTCCAAGATGATATATTCCTATTATAATACTTGATGTGTAGATAAAGGTCTGGGGATTTGCATAAAATTACTGGAGTTTATTGATTGCTCTCTCAAGAACATCATTCTACACCCTAGATGTGCAGAAGCACTTTGACTCCATGTTGCTTCAAGTGCACCATTCTGCACCCAGGATGTGCATAAGAGCTTTTATCCGAAGGTTGCCGTTTTGAGTCTCGGTGCTGGCAGGAGTTTTAGGTGGCTGGTAGTGAATCAACAGCACTCTGTTCCCTCAATACCCATGGCTGAAGTGCCCCTGGAGCAAGGCACTGAATCCCCAGTTTCTCCCCGGGTGTTGGATATATAGCTGCCCACTGCTCCCGGTGTGTGTTCACTTCTCACTGCTGTGTGTGTGCACTTGGATGGGTTAAATCAAAATCCGACTATGGGTTACCATACATGGCACATGTCACGACTTTCACTAATAAATAAAAACCAGCAAATAGCCACCAGCACCAGGGCAGCAAATGTCCAAACGCTTCCTGAGTTTGTGACGAATAAGACCTGTCCTGGTCGGTGGAGTGACCCATCTGGTGATTAGGACTGTGATCGTGGGCAGTTCTGTCTGGGCTGTTAATTGTTTCGAAGTTGGTGGTAAATTGTGTGTGATTCCGGTTGGCCAGTGGTTTGACTTTGGGATTTGGCAATAACTGGAGCAGTGGTTGGCAGCTCAGAGTTGGCTGTGGGTTGGGATGTGTCGGTTTTCCATGTGGTTGGTTCTGTGTTGTTTTGAGAAGGAAGATATGGATTGGCTATTGGAGTCCAGATAAAATACTCTGTAAATAATGGTAAATAATGTTGAGGAAGCAAGTGCAAGCAAATGAATAGGATTTATTAACAATGAACAGAGAATAATGGCAGGAACAACAAGTATGTAGAGATGTCTGATTGTGATCCAGGAAGTGGCGATGAGTAGAGATATAAGGAGAGCATGACATAGGAACTGAGATGATCGGTCCATGGTGGTGTGGAGTGTATGGGGTTTCAGAGGTGCGAAGATCCAACGACGAGAAACAGAGAAGAAACAGGAACGAGAAACCAGGCATACGATCTGGAAACTTCAAACAACGCTCTGACAAACACAAGACAAAAGACAGGGCAATAAGTAGGGATCAGGTAATACGTGGCAGCTGTGGCTGATGAAAAATTTAAGGAGATACCCACATGAAACGATCGGTCCTGATGAGAGACACACAACACTCCACCAACATACTGCAAAGCAGAGGCGACGGTTTACCAACCGTGACAATATCTTTCAACTAAGGTCCAGGATGTGGTGGAATCGTACAGGTGGGTGTCTTTAGTGGTGTGATATTGAGCAATCAGCGTTTGAGCGCTGGAAATGGGTTTTACTGAGATTGGTGGAAGATCAGCAGTGTATCTAATATCTGGACTATCTGAAAGAACCTGAGTGGGTCTGAAATCCTGGTCTCCTCTGGGGTGGATGGGTGGAGGATAGGTCGGATCTGGTGGATAGAAGTTGTGTTTCTGGTAGTTTAGGAAGCTCTGGAGGTAACCGACAGCACAGCTGCAGACCCGGGGATTGTGGGTCAGATAAACATAAGTCAGCTCAGGTTTGGATGAGAAGAACCAATCAGGCATCAGCGAGACACTTTTATTCTCCAGGTCGAAGGTCTTGAGGCTGCTGGAGGACACATGCACCAGGAGATGCTGAGGCAGCACGGGCAGCTTGTTCTGAGACAGGTTAATGAACTCCAGACACGTCAGGTCACTGAAGGTGCCATCATAAAGGTAACAAATCTGGTTCCTGTCAAAGTAGATCTCCATCAGACCAGGAGTGCAGCAGAACACCAGTCCTCCCAAACCAGTTAACATGTTTCCAGAAAAACGCAGGAAGCTCAGCATCTCCAGCATTGGACCTGAAAGAGACAGAGTTTTTCAGAATGAAAGTTAGTTTAGTTAATTATTTAGTTATTAATTATTAATTATGTAATAAGCCAAAGAGAGCCATCTGACAGTCTTCTGGCTATTGGTTGCTTTTCTCATTAAGTTTCAAGACACTGATGTTTGTGTACAGATCAGCAAAGCTTGCTTGTTGTATTCCTCATTTGTAATTCACTCTGGATAAAAGCACTTATTACATGAATAAATGTACATTTTCCAGAAGAGATCAGATGTGCTAAAACACTAGTCTCATTTAAATCTAGACTTAAAACTCATTTTTTTAGCTGTGCATTTATTGAATGAACACTGTGCAATGGCCAAACTGATTGCATAATAATTTGATTGTTTTTTTTTTTTTTTTTTTTTTTTCATGTAAAATCATTTTCTAACTGTTTTAAATTCATTTTAAATTAGAATTTTTAAAAAAGTTTTAAAATTGCTTGTTTTATTCTTGTTATTATTTTTCTTCATTATTATTTTACTTTCTTTTATGTAAAGCACTTTGAATTACCATTGTGTACGAAATGTGCTATATAAATAAACTTGCCTTGTCTAAATGTGCCATATATGTTAACATTGTATATGTTTAACATTGTAATTACTTTTTTAATTATACGCAAGCTGACCATGTCGAGTATGTTACTCAGTTTGGAAAGATTTAACAAATCTTTGACATTCCATGCATTCACTGACTGATGGATTCTCACCTTTAAATGGAAAAGTCAATTTCTGTCACCACTATGAACCAACCATTACACAAAATATGAAGAATATAAATAAGCTGTCCATGACAGGTCTAAAGACCAGAACAAAAATACACTCTACAAAAAATTGCCTAATTATTATCAGAAAATTCCAGTAAATAGAGATAACTTTTTTTAAAATATATATATTTTTTATCGATATCACACAGCCCTAATTATGATAGTAGAGCAGAACAGAAACACTTTTATTTCTATGATAAACAAATACTAAGATATGCTTTCCATACTTTATGAACAAAAAGGTTTATACAGTCAGTGTCTTATCAAACTCTGCAGGGCACTGAATTTGAAGTTTGGAGACCCCTGCAGTATGCTAATGTATCAAGCCTTTTTAACCATGAGTGCACATTTTGATTTGCCACACTCCTGACTATCTTTTCCTGCACCTTATTTTGATCGACCAGCAAGTGTACCTAGCATGCATTCAAAGCATCGGAAATGAAACACTTATTAATTTATATACAATATATTCATAATTAACGCTAAGAAAAATACATTTAAAATACAATAATACTGTTCAACCAACAAAATTATATTTTATTTTAGTGATGTCAAATGATAGTAAAGAAAAAATTAGAACATGTTACAGTAGGTCACATGCTCTCAAGGCTCCATAGTGAGCTCATTTTAGAATAGAAAATACATATAAATTCAAGATATAAAAAAACTATATAATTGTACATCCAACCCCAAAACGAGGTTTATGTGTTTTTTTTATAAGGGGGTTATTATGCACTTTTATGAAACCAACAACTCAGAGACCAATACATCTGAGCGTCATGCATAACTGACAACGTTCTATTATGTGATGCATATTTTGTGTAGCTGGCATTATTGACCAGCATTGGAGTGTAGTATAATAGCCTTTATGCATGTGCTTTAGGTTCATTTTTGGAGGATTTGTGGAAAATGGAGAGACAAATCTGTACTTATTTCACTAAGTATTGATGACCAGTGACATGAGTGTAACAGAAGATCAGTTGTAGTAGAAAAACAAGTTGTTGAGGACCAAGAAGTATAGAAGCAATGAGGGTGAGGGCAGTGATGAAGAATAGGCAGGGGTGGATTTATTGAATAGGGGGTCTAGGCAAAATATAGGAATGGGGCCCAAAAAGAAGAAAAAGTATACAGTAAAATAATTGTACTCCTATTTGAAAAGCATTTAAGCGGGCCCAAGGTGGTCACCAAGCTTTCCCTAAAGGGTTAGTCCGCCCCTGAGAATAGGTTGTTGTGGAAGTGTTTTCAACAGGTATATATTTATATAATATCTTTAAACTGGGGTCATGGCTTGATGACCATGGGAAAATGTGGGTCCCAAGGCAAAACCAGTTGAAATCCACTGCAAACAGCGCAAATTTGGCACCATTTCACTATGACACTACTGCATTTTCAGAAAATAATGATATTTTGGTCTATCCATAAAGTAAAAGGGGTAATATGGCATTTCTAAAGAGAACATTATTTTGTGTATTTGGTGTAATGCAATATGTTTATGCAGTTTTAAGGTTAAAACTCCCTTCTATGCCCTGCCTTTCTGAAACACACCGATTTCATTGTTCTGAAAGGTGAGGTGTATACTGATTGGCCAGCTATCCAGTGCACATTGATTGGCTGAATGCCTCAAGCTTATGACAGAAATGTTTGCCCCTCATCATATACCATGATGCCATATCCCAGCACAGTGAGACAAAAACAATCAAATCCATTATAAACAAGGCACTTGTTACATCCAGTAAGGACCTAATGACTGTTTATAATGACTTATGTATACTGTGTTTTTTTTACACATTGTGTTGCATATCGCTCTGTGTAAACATAAAACCATGTCTTCATTTGTGATCAGAGAAAAGACAAACAACAAGGTCTACTCTACACTGCTCCAAACCCGCGTTTGAATAGTCAGTGGCAAATTCTTTAAATATTTAAAGTACTTACAGGCTGTGATTCAGAAGCACCAGACTGTCCTTGCTAAGTTGGAATTGCTCCACTTTACAGAAACAGACACAGGCATTGAGGGCTACTCTCACAGGAAACAGTCTTCATCCTCAGTAAAATGTGCTGCACAGATCTGAATATTTTGGTTGGACTGAACTGGAAAAGTGTTGTATATATAACTTAAACACTGATTTCTAGTCATATCCATTTTTGGAAGGCCAAACAAAGTAGGTTCACTTTCACAACAAAACACAGCGGGCCCTATTTTAATGATCTAAATGCAAAGTGTAAAGCGCACGGCGCAGGTGCACTCAGGGCGTGTCCAAATCCACTTTTGCTATTTTAATGACGGAAGAACGGTTGGCGAGCTCGGGTGCATGGTCTAAACGGATTGTCCCTATTCTCTTAATGAGTAATTGGGTGTTTTTTGGGAGTAACGTGCAATATACCAATCAGTCTCATCTTCCATTCCCTTTAAGAGCCAGTTGCGCTCGTGCCAGGACGGATTTGCCAATTACACGGTGGAATTTGGCAAGCGCATAAACAGTACGTGTCTCGGAGATGAAACGGAGCTGCTCGTGTGCGAGCAAATGGATAGCCTAATTTTGATACATGTGATGACTATCCATTATGACATGTACGCATTTATATATATATATATATATATATATATATATATATATATATATATATATATACATATATATACATACACACACACATATATACACACACACACACACACATATATATATATATATATATATATATATATATATATATATATATATATATATATATATTAGGTGTGGCACGGTTCGCTGACAAAACCACACACTGTTCAGCACGCGCTGGGACCGTGGTTCAACTTAAATCACCCAGGAGCTGATGAGACCTGAACTAGAGGTCTTCACAGTGCACCCGAGACCCGTTGACCCATGACCCGTACGGGTTCAGGTCTATATTTTAAATGATCATTCGGGTCCGGGTCCGGTCCGAATGTATTACTTTGGGTCCCAGGTCTGTTTAACATTGTGTGTAATTCCTGTGCGTCATCGGTCTCGGAGAACACCCGTCCGTGATCAGACACTCCTTGTGATTTTTGTAACTTGCAACTTGTAAAATTAGGAAATGAAAAGTGTGAGCCAAAAAAAAAAAACTCAAAAAATCTCTCTCTCTCTCTCTCTGCCCCCAGAGGCAGAGCATGCAGACTCAGAGTTCATGCAAGTGCAGGCACTGTAATAATGCTTGCAGACTTGACACTCATATTTAATATATTTCAAATCAGCAACTAAATCTTAGGTGAACTGTCACAGGAATATTTTCTATTACGCTCAAATTTCGTTAAAAAGCATATATTAGGTTGATCCATCTAGCACGCATGTGCAGTCTTGAGCAGGAGTCATGTTTCTATGGCAACCAGTGAGGGACACAATGAGTTTGACCGCCAAACTGCGCTTTACATTTTCTCCCATTTTATGATAACATAAATTAACCATTTAATCTTAAAGTTTTGTTGGTCAGATTCAGACTTGATGCAGAGCAGAGCAGAGAGCACAGAGATGATAGCAAATAAATAATGCCAGCGGCCATGGCACTGAACGAGCATGTCACGCAGTCTGGTCTCTGTTTCCCTGGGTGTCCACTAGTGGGCTCACTTCCCCTTAGGCACCTCACCGTAGGCACTACAATTCCCACTAGCCTTGTGACAGTAATTGCACCCCTGTTAATTGCACCAGGTGTCTTCACTTATTAGCCATTAGCCTCCCTATATTAACCAGTCTTTTCCTGTTGTCTGCATGGAGTCCTTTCCTTCCGTTTCTTTCTGTACCCAGTATTCTAGTCTTCCGAGATTCCTCACATTCCGAGTTCCTGTTCCTTCCCTTTTTGTTATTTTTTGGATTGTTTTCTGGTTTTGACCCCAGCTTGTTTGGATTACGATTTGGATTACCCTAAATAAACATACCTGCAATTGGATCTCTCTCTCCCTGTGTTTCACTGGGTCACAATCGTCACAGAGCAATGCTTATTATAGTTCAAAACAAACAGTTGAAGTTATTATGCAAGTTGACTCAAGTCAGTATGTACATGTGCACAGCTGCATTTGTCATCCATCACCGTGACATCAAGTGGACTTTTGAAGCTGAAATAATTAGTGGATTAAGCTTGGACTTGGAATAACGAGTGGAATAACGTGGAAAACTTTCTTGTTGGAGAATAGTAATGCATAAGAGTCAGGTACAATGAAGAGAGACTATGGCTCCTTAAATTAGGTAAGCAACAGGTTTATTGACTTGCAATTGCAATGTAATAGCAATTTAAGGTGGAATATGTGACAATCTGGTCCAGGCGGATCTGTGTCTTCCCGGCGGGTTCGGGTCCAGCTTTCAAATAATAGACGGGTCAGGGTTGGTTCTGTGTAGTACATTACGGGTCTCTTTCGGGTTCGGGATCAAATTTTTGGACCCATGAAAACCTCTAACCTAAACATTACATTTAACCTAAACTAATTTAAGCTTTGTCAGTTTAAACATTTAAGAGCCAAAGGACGCAAGCTTGCACACGCAGTGAGAAGAATTGTGCATGCACTTACCCGAAGCGTGCAAACCCGTGCCTCAGAAAGTACGCAAATATAAGCTCTCTCTGAAGTATTGTGTTTAAGTGGACAAATTCAAACAAAAATTATGTCAAAAGGCCCATCTTGGTAAGTATCCTACAGCAAACATAGCCGGCTGAACATAGGCTTGCTGTATCAGTGCATTCTCTTAAAGTGTTTATATTAAACGAACAGCAACAACAAAGAAATCACTCACTGATCTTGATTAAAAAGCTTTTGTAACTTTAATAAAGAATTTATTTTAATTTATACAGTCCAACATGCAATGCTGTTTTACATTTGATTACTTTATTCAGTTTCTGTACCTAAAATCTTATGCTAGACATGCTTTTGCTTGTAGTTGGATAGAATATTCTTCTTCTTTTTTTTAATTAGAATGTATAGTTTTTTTCATAAAAATAGCACATACCGAACTGTACCATAACTCTGAAACCTTGAAATAAAACCGAACCGTGAAACAGTTGAATTAGACAAAAAAAATATTATACATTGCAGTCCTTGGTATATACATTGCAATCCTTGGCGTATTTTGTCTGTAAGGATAAGCAGTGTGTACGCTCTTTAAATAACAAAGAAAAAAAATTGCACCAGACTTTAGACCAAGTTTGAGCTGGTCTATGGCGCAGTCTATTTTCAGCTCCTTAAAATAGCAATGCGTCTGAACACACCTCTTTTTTAGACCAGCACGCCCATGGGCGCAAAAATGAGCGCAAATGCATTTGCTAATTAAACGATGTGGCGCTGGATGGGGAAATGCGAATGGCACCAGACTGAAACTAGCAAACAGACTTGCGCTGCACCTTGTGTCGCATTGTGCCAGGTTAGATAAAAGGGCCCAGCATCTCGTCAACATAGTGGAAGTGGCAACATCAAGAATAAAAGTTAAGCCTTAAGTTAATAAAAGTTAAGGAAGTAGTAAACCGAAAGCGCTCTGCCAACGTGTCAGAATAAAAGTCACCATTTGGTGTTTGCAAAGTTTTTGTTATTTTCTGTTAAATAAATACGTCAGCAGTCTGGCCGACCCCTTTGTCCTCTTCCTTGCCGCACATGAACTTACTACACTGGTGCCGAAACCCGGGAAGGAAGAAGGACCGCCGCCGCCATGCAAAGCCCGTCCTCCACGCCGCTTGCGGATATCATCGCCTCCCTCGCGGTTCTGCACAGCGAACAACACCAGGCCCTGCTGGACCTGAGGACCGATCAGGAGAGATGCTTCCAGGCCATCGTTCAGGCCCAGCAGGAGGACCGCGAGAGGTTCCGGAGCTGGATTGATCGGGAGGTTCACGCAGAGGCCGCCGGGACGCCCACCGCCCCAATGCACCTGCCACTTCACAAGATGGGGCCCCAGGATGATCTGGAGTCCTTCCTGGAGCTGTTCGAAAAGTCGGCGGAGGCCTGCAGGTGACCCCGCGAGCAGTGGCGGGTGCGCCTCATTCCCCTGCTCTCCGGCGAGGCCCAGGTGGCCGCGCAACAACTTCCGGTGGCGAACGCCAGAGCAACATCGCCAGCGCTTCCGTTCCCTGGCAAGGCCCGCCGACCCCTCTGCCGCAAGTGGGTACTGGCCGAGGGAAGTGACGTGGAGCATGTCGTCGATCTGGTGGTGCTGGAGCAGTTCATCGCTCGGCTTCCCAAGAAGACGGTCGAGTGGGTCCAGTGCCACCGCCCCACGTCGCTGGACTCGGCCATCCATCTGGTGGAGGACAACATGGTGGCATGCCCAGGGGTCGGCGAGCCCCTGCCTTCTAACTCTCTATCTCCTTCTCTCTCTCCCCCCTCTCTCTCTCGCCCTGTCCCTCTCCCTCTCCCTAGGTCCCGTCAACCCGGCCCTCCTCGTGTCCGGATCGAACATGGACACTTCGTGAGCCCAAGGGCCCCTGCCTGCCGGAGGGGACAGTGCTTCCGTTTCTCCGCTCTCTCCGGGCCAATTCTCCAATCCACTCCCTGCCACTGGGGCGGCGGGTAGGTCTGGGCTGGCCTGTTCGCGTTGCGGGGACCCCGAGCATTTCGTGGACAGGTGTCCAGTGATGGAGGTGACGTCCCGGACGTCCCACAGGTCACCCCCGGTCAGGCTGGCGAGTACCAAATACCTGTGAGTATCAAGGGGGGTACATATCCGGCCTTGGTGGATTCAGGATGCAACCAAACCTCAATCCATCGAAGCCTGATTCAACCGGGGCATTGGATACAAGCCGCGTGGTTAAGGTGCGGTGCGTATGCGGGGATGTGGTGGAGTATCTGGTTGTCCCAATTATTATTCAATTCTGGGGACAAAAGCATAGTGTAGAGGTGGCGGATAGTCCCCACCTCCGGCATCCGATAATTTTGGGAACGAATTGGCCCGCGTTTACGGTTTTATTGGGGCCGTTATGTGCGGATGCCTCTTGGGGAAATAAGGCACGGAAGGAGACCGCGCGGGTACAGGTGGGAGAAACTGAGCCAGGACCGCTGGGGTCTGCTTCAGAGGAACTGAACGAAATCGGGAGACTGATTCTCTCGGAGCGTGATGACTTTCCTCTGGAGCAGTCTCAGGATGAGACGTTAAAACATGCATTTCAACAGGTCTGCTCCATCGATGGCCAGCCTCTCCAACCTCCCCCCCGCTCACCTATCCGTATTTTGCCATTTTAAAAGACCGGTTGGACAAAAGTGAATACAACCCAATCGTTCATTCCGAAGAGCCACAGGGAAATGCTTTTCCATGCGGCTCATTCTAACCCTATGGCGGGCCATTTGGGACAGGCAGCAACACTAAATCGCCTCATGACCCGTTTCTTTTGGCCGTGCATCCATGACAACGTGCGCAGGTGGTGCGCATCTTGTCTGGAATGTAAGTTGGTGAACCCACCGGCCGCCCCAAAAGCGCCTTTGCGCCCTCTTCCCTTAATGCAGGTCCCCTTCGAGAGCATTGGTATGGACCTCATCGGGCCATTAGAGCGATCGGCACGAGCACATCGCTTTGCATTAGTCATAGTTGATTATGCAACACGATATCCTGAAGCGGTGGCTCTCCGCAACATTTCCGCTAAAAGTGTTGCGGATGTCCTGTTTCGTCTTATCTCCCGGGTGGGGGTTCCAAAAGAAATCCTCACCGGTCAGGGCACCACGTTTATGTCACGTACGCTACGCGAACTGTACAGATTGTTGGGCATTAAATCGATTCGAACTAGCGTCTATCACCCACAAACCGATGGCCTGGTCGAACGATTTAATCGCACACTTAAATCCATGATCCGTAAATTCGTTCATGAAGACACCAAAAATTGGGAAAGGTGGCTAGAGCCCTTGTTATTCGCTGTGCGAGAGGTCCCGCAACCCTCCACTGGGTTTTCCCCCCTCGAGCTTCTCTATGGACGCCAGCCGTGGGGGGTGCTCGATGTACTGAGAGAAACTTGGGAGGAGGGACCATCTCAGGGCAAAAACGAAATTCAGTATGTGCTGGACTTGAGAACAAAACTCCACACATTGGGGCGGCTATCACTGGAGAATTTGTTACAAGCTCAGGACCGCCAGAGCCAGCTGTATAACAAGGGAACTAGGTTACGCAAATTTGCACCGGGAGAGAAAGTACTTGTATTACTCCCAACGTCGAGCTCTAAATTAATGGCTAAGTGGCAGGGACGGTTTGAGGTCGCACGACAGGTCGGAGATCTCGATTATGATGTAATACGGTCCGAAAGGAACGGGTCCCGTCAGACCTACCACCTCAACCTCCTTAAAAAAGTCAATGAGGCGGAATCAGTGATGTTGGCAACGGTGATTGGGGGGGAGGATGATCTCGGGCCAGAGGCGAATATCAAACCACAATCCCTCGCCCTGGCTCCAGGTGGAGATCACCTCTCACCGTCCCAACTCAATGATTTAACGAAATTGCAGGCAGAGTTTGCCGACGTCTTCTCGCCCCTACCAGGCCGTACTAACCTCATTCAGCACCATATCGAGACCGAGCCGGGCGTAGTAGTTTGCAGCCAGCCGTATCATTTACCTGAGCACAAGAAAAAAGTAGTTCAGACCGAATTAGGCGCTATGCTGGACATGGGGGTAATAGAAGAATCTAATAGTAACTGGGCGAGCCCGATGGTTTTAGTTCCGAAAACGGACGGCTCAGTCCGGTTCTGTGTAGATTACCGCAAGGTGGATGCTGTGTCGAAATTCGACGTGTATCCAATGCCGTGGGTTGACGAGTTGCTTGATCGGCTAGGCACGGCTCGTTTTTATTCGACATTGGACTTAACAAAGGGCTGCTGGCAGATCCCCTTGTCTCCATTGTCCAAAGAAAAGACAGCTTTCACAACGCCGTTTGGATTATACCAATTTGTTACCCTTCTGTTTGGCTTGTTCGGGGCCCCAGCTACCTTTCAGCGCCTCATGGATAGGACTCTGCGGCCCCATGCTGCATATGCAGCTGCCTACCTGGATGATATCATTATATTTAGTAATGATTGGCAGCAGCATATGCAGCATCTGAGGGCTGTCCTGAGGTCGCTGAGGGGAGTGGGGCTCACGGCCAACCCAAAGAAGTGTGCGGTTGGGCGTGTGGAAGATATCTGGGCTTCCACTTGGGCATCCCCAAATTGATAAGACAGCCGCTATTGCGACCTGCCCGCGTCCCAAGACCAAAAAGGAGGTAAGGCAGTTCTTGGGGCTGGCGGGATATTATAGACGGTTTATTCCTAATTATTCGGACCTCACCAGCCTTTTGACTGACCTTACTAAAAAGGAGGTGCCAGATACGGTCCAGTGGACGGAGCCGTGTTTGCAGGCCTTTACTCAGGTAAAGGCTGCTCTGTGTGGTGGGCTGTTGTTACACTCTCCTGATTTTTCTCTCCCTTTTCTGTTGCTGACAGACGCGTCGGACAGGGGGCTGGGGGCAGTCCTGTCCTAGGAGATACATTAGCCGGAAGCTCTCGAAGAGAGAGGCTAAGTACAGCACCATCGAAAAAGAATGTCTTGCCATAAGATGGGCCGTCCTCACCCTCCGCTATTATCTTATATTATCTCCACGCTCCGCTGCAGTGGCTCCACCGCATGAAGGATACCAACGCGCAGATGACTCGTTGGTATCTAGCTCTTCAGACTTTTAAGTTCAAGGTGATCCACAGGCCGGGTGTTCAGATGCCGGTGGCCGACTTCCTCTCCAGAAGAGGGGGGGGGGATGGCTCCCCTGCTTGAGATGGGCGGTGGGGGTATGTGGCAGGGGGGGCATGGTTTAGTGAAGTCTGCAGCGGGAGAGAGAATCAGGAGACGAGCAGTAAGTGAGTGGTTTGGGTAAAAATTATCATCACCTGTTTCTGTGTGGAGAGAGTATAAAACGCCAGGAGAGACGGAAGCAAGTGAGAGAGAGACGGGCTGCTGACCCGAACCGGAGACGGAAACCGGAAGTAGTAAACCGAAAGCGCTCTTCCAACGTGTCAGAATAAAACTCACCATTTGGTGTTTGCAAAGTTTTTGTTATTTTCTGTTAAATAAATACGTCAGCAGTGCGGCCGACCCCTTTGTCCTCTTCCTTGCCGCACACAAACTTACTACAGATACACACTGTTCATTGCGTCAGTCATTCATTCTCTGCTATTTCTGTCAATAAACCTGCTTACCCTTTACTTCCTGTTGTCTCCAGCTTGATCTGTGACTGAAGACCAGAACCATAACAGATACCTCCATAGATCCCCGATCACCCACTCCACTCACACCTCTCCAGCACCAACTCCTCAAACTGCCTCTGTCAGTACCATGGCCATGACTCCTTTCTTTGTGGGTACGTTATTGGCCAAGATGGAATTCTGGGGAGGTAAAAAGCCATTACAGAGTGGAATTGTCCCCAGTTGGGGAAAGAGCTCCAGAGCTTCCTAGGATACACACACTTCTATCGATGCTGCATTAAGGATTTCAGTCTGCTCTGAGCTAGATTAACCTCTTTGCTCTGAGGTAAGCCCAAGCCCAAGTCCCTGTCTTGGAACTCCTGCACCCAAGTAGCCTTGGAACAACTCAAGACTGCCTTCAGCATGGCCCCTATTCTTCATCTTCTCGATCCTCTGCTCACATTTTTGGTGGAAGTTGGGGCCATGCTGTCACAACTGTATGACTGTGAGCCTCCACGCCTCCGGCCTTGCGTGTACTACTCCAAGAAACTGACCCAAGCAGAGTAGAATTATGATATTGGTAAAAGAGACCTGCTCGCAATAAAACTGGCCCTGGAAGTGTGGCGGCTCTGGCTGGAGGGAGCTAATCATGCTTTTACAGTTGTCAGCAACCACAAGAACCTGCAATATCTTTGTGAGGTTAAAGGCTCAATACCTGTCAAGCCTGCTGGTTGCTATTATTCTACACCAAGTGTAAATTGGTGAATTGATGTATTCAAGAATGCACTCACCAGATGCACCCGCTAAACCAGAGCCAAATCTACCTCTAGCCCTAATTGCATGGAACATCGACAGAGCCATCCAAGCCACCACTCTCACTGAAACAGTTCTGCTTGGAGGCCCAGAAGGGAAGAGAGGGCTCAGTTCACAACGCACTGGACCCTCTCGCTTCTCCAAGCTTGTTACTGGTGGCCCAGTATGTCTGTAATGTCATCAGACATGTCTGAGGGTGCTCAG